>NW_016816842.1:818259-871064 GCF_001698545.2 Rhinopithecus bieti
CCGGCCACCGGCCCCCGCGGAGTGCAGCGACCGCGCCGCCGCTGAGGGAGGCGCCCCACCATGCCGCGGGCCCCGGCGCCGCTGTACGCCTGCCTCCTGGGGCTCTGCGCGCTCCTGCCCGGGCTTGCAGGTAAGCCGCGCCGCCCACGGCGCTCAGAGAAACTTTGTCGCGCACACAGCCGCAGGCAGTGCCTGAGGGCAGAGGGCGCCTTCAGGGCACTCCTGGTGGATGGACCCGTCGCCGGGGTACAGCCCCGCGGGGCCGTCGTGAATCTCCTGTCCGCTCCCGGGCTGAGGAGGAGCTTCCCTTCCTGTGTAAACAGCCTGGCCGGCCTGCTGACCTAGCCCGCCAGCCCTGCGCCTAGGGCACGGGGAGGACCGCCGCCGGCCCTGCCTTGGGGCCCGGGCTCTCCGTTGGCGGGCACAAAGCGGTCCTTGTGGCCGGCCGGGAGCGGGCGGGCTGCTGGGGGGCATGCCGCCGGTGTCCTGTTCCCGGGGAAGCAAGGGAGTCTCGAAACCCCAGCCAAAGCCCAGGGCCACCTCCACTCCTGAGGGCTCGCCTCCTGGGACTGAGGGTGCACGGGGCCCACAGCGAATCCCGGAGTTCTCTGCGCCTAGGCTAGCCGCCTTCATTTGAAGATGCAGACCCACTTCCCCACCCCACCCCGCCTGCTTCCGCCTCGCCTAGGCCACCGCAAACCCGAGGGGGCACCCGCGTCCCAAACCACAGCCCCACCTGGGACTTCCCTATTAGATTCCTTCTGCCCTACTTTATCCCGCGATTTGCACACGCTCGGAGCCTCCCACTCCCCTAACTGTGACCGATTCTGGAGTAGAGGACAGGGGCTGTGGAGATTGCCTTAGCCCGACGCTGCCATGGGCTGGCGGCGGTGCGAGGATCCCTCGGTTACCTGCTCTTAAGTTTTCAGGGTTGGGAGATGACTGGACGTGCCAGTTCGGAGGCCCTCGAGGAAGGATGCACTTGTTTGGGATGCGGACTTTCTCCCTTCCTTTAGGAAATAATAGTGCTCTATTCACTTTGGAGCCAGAGATACTTGATTGCTCTTGTGAGCCAAGTGGTTGCCTGGCTGCCCGAGGGGAGGACTGTTCCCCCACGGTGTCTCATTTACATGTAGGCAGTGGAGGTTTAGGTTTAAGAGCGGAGGAGGGGTCTGAGCAAACAACAACTTCGTTCAGACCCTAATTCAAACTTAATACTGTAGCAAGGTTTTTGTTTTTTGTTTTAAATGGGAAAATAATCACTCCAGAGCTTGGAGAGTAGATGAGTGGATTCCAGACACCCATCCGGCAGCCAGTGCCCATCACGGATAGTTTCATGGGTCCCTTGGGAAAGCGAGCAGAAGGAAGATGTAGCCCACATCACACAGGAATGTATTGTTGTGAACGCTCCCCTGCTCCACAAGGACTTTCCTTTAGTTTGAAATTAGGCACTTTTTCTTTTTTGGTGGGAACATTTTCTTTTAATACTTTTAATAATGTTAGTAGTGTTTAATTTTGGCAAAATAAGAAAATCTGGCAAGCCTATGTGAAGCTCCCCTTCTCTTTTCTGTTTGTTTCTTTTGTTTTGTTTTAAATCTTAGTTTTCTTTGAAATCCAAAAGTTTGGAAACTGCCAAAGGAGATGGCTTCTAAGTTCCTCTCCAGCTTGACATTCTGTAATTCTGACAAACAGAATTATAATAATAATTTCCAGTTGCAAATAATTTTTTTTTTTTTTTTTTTTTGAGTCAGAGTTTCAGTCTTGTCGTCCAGGCTGGAGTGCAGTGGTGCCGTCTGTGCTCACTGCAACCTCCCAGGTTCAAGCGATTCTCCTGGCTTAGCCTCCCAAGTAGCAAGGATTACAGGTGCCACCACCATACCAGGCTAATTTTTGTATTTTTAGTAGAGACAGGGTTTCACCATATTGGCTGGGCTGGTCTTGAACTTCTGACTTCAGGTGATCTAACCGCATCGGCCTCCCCAAGTGCTTGAATTACAGGTGTGAGCCACCATGCCTGGCTGCAAATAATTTCTAAAAATACATTATTTTCCACTTGCATCATGCTTTCTCTTTTTCAAAGTTCATGTACATCTTCATGGTGATGTCCATTTTCTCATATGGGCTCAGGAAGGAAGTGACTTGCCCTTCCCCTCTACTTGGGTCAGGAGTGGTGGACCAGGGACCATGGCTTTTGGTCCAGTGCCCTCTGTCCTACCTGACTCAGCTTAGGGAAGAGAGAAGCACTGAGCATGGTGGTTCATTTGCAAATCTTTTGGGGTCCCGTTTTCCCATTGCCCATCTTTTTTTTTTTTTTGAGACAGAGTCTCGCTCTTGTTGCCCAGGCTGGTGTGCAGTGGCATGATTTCAGCTCACCACAGCCTCTGCCTCCCAGGTTCAAGCGATTGTCCTGCCCAAGCTTCCTGAGTAGCTGGGATTACAGGCATGCACCACCACGCCTGGCTGATTTTGTATTTTTAGTAAAGATGGGGTTTCACCATGTTGTTCAGGCTGGTCTCCAACTCCCAACCTCAGGTGATCCGCCCTCCTCGGCCTCCCAAAATGCTAGGATTACAGGCTTGAGCCACCACACCCGGCCTCTGCCCATCTCTTTGACTACAGGTTTTGGTGATGGTGGTGGTGGTGGTGGAGCAAGCCATAGCACTGGCCTCCAGAACTTGCTGCCTACCTCTCAGGGCTCTGAAGCTTCTTAGGGTTATCAGAGGTTGACTCACATCTGTGTGATTTCTCCTAGTTTCTCAGTGTTGCTGAATTAACTTCAACATTCTCTCTCTCTTTTTTATTTCTTCCCTTCCCTTCTTTTTTTTCTTGAAGCACTACAGGTACTTTATTCAGGGTGTGTTTCTGTATTGCTACTAGGAACATTATTATTTGAAAGAAAAAAACTTAGTTATTCAGAGAAAAGAAAGAGATGACCCTCAGGGCCATGCCTGCCTGGGTGTTCCTGGACCAGTGGTTGAGTGGCTCTCTGCTGCTCTAACCTCTCTTTCATCTCGGTTCGGATTTCCAGCAGGAAACCTTAGGTTTCAGGGGCTCATTTCGAACAAGTCCCTGGCTGACTGACAACCCCCTCCTGTCCCCACCAAGGGCTATCTCCTGTTCTCTTTATTATCTTATGGCTGAGAGCTTCAGACAGAATCCTAGGACGTGGTCTTCCCCCAAAACCAGGGGTCTCACTGAGGTGAGGCTTTTCCACGCTGCCTTTGCTAAGAGAGAGAGAGGAGCACCATCTTATAAAGAGGATCCTGCAACACCACTGGAATTATGTGTGCCATCACATTCCATTTCTTTTTTTAAAAAAGCAATCAAATGTTCTTCTAGTGAATGCTCTGCACATCCTAAGACAGCCCTTTGTTTTATTTAGTGGACTCATGTTGGCAGCACCCTTCCTCTACCCCCCACCCCCTACCACATTTCCTGTGGTCTGGGATGGGGTTGTTGGAATTTGGCTGCATCTGCAGCTCTCTGTAGGTAACCAGGCACAGGTTTAGAGCTGACAGGACAATGAAATACAAACAGTGGGTTTGGTCTGTAGACTGCTGTTTATCCTATGGATTTACATTTTAACTCCATCATCCTTGAGTTGGGGGAGCTTTTTATAAAGGGGATTGAGGCAGAAGAGGGCAGGGTCTAATTAGCTCTAATTAGTATTCCCCGCCTGCTTGTTCTCCATGCCTATTTAGCTACTGAGGCAACGGGGAATTAAAATATCTAAGTAGTTTGGCAAAAGGCCTTTTGTGCCTGCGTGCCCTGGTAACTACTTTTTCTTCTTCAGCCTGGCCATGGAAATATTCTGAGATGCTTTAACGATATCAGTAATGTGGGACAATTACACACTCCTTAAATAATAGGGCCCCTTTCACATGGCAGTGTGCAGCTGGGTTAATGGGATAGGGTCTCTTTTCACAGGTATTTCCAGTTGGCTGGAGCCGAGGGCCTTGGAGAACTGACTGCCGTGGTTTGTTTTCCTTCTTTCCGGTTCGAATGGGATTAATGGCCTCTATAAATGTAAAGGAATGCTTTATTTAGAGACGCCCATTTGTTTCTGAAGCTTCTTGCTTCCGTTGAATGCAGGGTTTGCTTCCCGGGCCTCATGGTGAAAAGTTTGCTTCAAGACAGGCTTGACTCATCCCCTAAGGCTGATGCTTTGAAGGTACTGCAGGGTACCCTGCCCTCTCTTCATAGGATTCCCTCCCCAACTCCAGCCAGACATTTTCAGAGCTGGTTATCTCTTGCAGAGCCGGGACCTACTTCTGCAACTTGTTCCCTTTAGTTATTCTCAACTCTTACTCAGAGTGATCCTGAGATCCAACTCAAGTCAGATCATGTCTCTCTGCTTAAAACCTTCAAATGATTTCCCAGAGTCCTGCCAGGCTCCACGAACTCTCCACTGACTTCCCTTCACCACTTTCCCTTCAAGTCCTTTGCTCTAGCAGCATGGGCCTCCCACTGTCCCTCCAGCGTGCCAGTCATGCTCCCATGGCAGCCCTTCTCCCTGCTTGGAATACTCTCCTGCAAGATATCTGTATGACCGGCTTCCTCCACCCTGCAACCCTTTTCTTAGCGTCTCTTACTCAGCCAAGTTTTCCCTGGCCGCTCCCAGCTAAAACTGCAACCTTCTCCCTATATCCCGCGTTCTTTTTATCTGCTTTCCTTCTTTAATTTTTGTCCTTAGCACTCATCACCATCTAATGTAACTACATATCTTACTCACTATTTCCCCTAAGTAGAATTCTCCCCCAGCCAGGATGTGAGCTCTGGGAATAAGGGAGTCTTGTTGGGTTTATTTACCTCTGTATCCTCCATGCCTAGAACAGCACCAGGCACATATTTGTTGATTGAATAATGGATGAACCTGAGTCTTGGTAATTGGGAAGTGAAGAGGGCGATGTATCCCGTCCTCAACTCCCTGTTGCCTTCTACAGCTAGCTTTGAAGTCAGGGACTATGCATGTGGCTTGCTAGGAAGAAACATCCTGGGAGAAAGAGATTCTGTTGGAATGTGTCAGGATTTTTTTTTTTTTTTTTTAAATGGTGTCTCACTCTGTCACCCAGGCTGGAGTGCAGTGGTGTAATCTCCGGTCACTGCAACCTCTGCCTCCCAGGTTCAAGCAATTCTCCTGCATCAGCCTCCTGAGTAGCTGGGAGGCAGAGGCTGCAGTGAATCAAGATCAAACCACTGTACTCCAGCCTAGGCAACAGAGTGAGACTCCATCTCAAAATAAAATAAAAAAGAAAGGAAAAAAGAAAAGAAAAAGTACAT
Organism: Rhinopithecus bieti; assembly: GCF_001698545.2. Lineage (NCBI taxonomy): Eukaryota > Metazoa > Chordata > Mammalia > Primates > Cercopithecidae > Rhinopithecus > Rhinopithecus bieti. The sequence continues at coordinate 823,540 of NW_016816842.1, forward strand.
ATGTAAAGGTTTTTTTTTTTAAAATTGAGACAGAGTCTCTCTCTGTCTCCCAGGCTAGAGTACAGTGGTGTGATCTCAGCTCACTGCAACCTCGGCCTCCAACGTTCAAGCAATCCTCCTGCCTCAGCCTTCCAAGTAGCTGGGATTACAGGCATGAGCCACCATGCCTGGCTAATTTTTTGTATTTTTAGTAAAGATGGGGTTTCACTATGTAGGCCAGGCTAGTCTTGAACTCCTGACCTCAGGTGATGTGCTTGCCTCAGCCTCCCAAAGTGTTGGGATTACAGGCATGAGCCACTGTGCCAGGTGTCTCTTTTATCATTCATTAATTTATTTTTTAAAAGACAGAATCTCGCTCTGTCACCCAGGCTGGAGTGCATTGACGTGATCATGGCCCACTGCAGCTTGAACTACCTGGGCTCAATTGCTCCTCCCACCTGGTCCTTGCAAAGTGTTGGGATTACAGAAGTAAGCCAGTGTGCCCGGCCCTTAAAAAAGCCTTCTAAGAATTGAGAAATCCAGAAAAATTGAGAAGGTAGTGCAAAGAGTTCCCATCTACCTCACACTCAGTTTTGCCTATTATTAACATCTTACGTTAGTATGGTACCTTTATTATAATTAATGAATCATATTGATATGTTATTATTAACTAAAGTCCATCAGTTTAGATTTCTTTAGTGTTTACCTAAGTCCTTTTTCTGTTCTAGAATCCCATCCAAGATACCACAATACATTGAGTTGTCATGTCACCTTGGGTTCCTATGGCTGTAACAGTTTCTCAGTCTTTTCCTTGTTTTTTATGACCTTGACAGTTTTAAGAAGTACTGGTCAGATATTTTGTAGATCATCCTCCTCTTGGGATTTGGCTGTTTTTCCCATGATTAGACAGAGTTAGGTGGTTTTGGAAGAAGAACATAGAGGTAATCAATTACCTTAAAAACAAAACAAAACAAAACAAAAACCTTTTGATAGGTAATATAGTCCTATAATTTTTAAAAATATAACTCATCAAGTGAGAAGTCTGTCTTTCTTGCTGCCCATCAGTGCGGGATATTTCTGTGACCCCCTTTCCTAAACAGATTATGCCTATATAATTCCTATTATAAAGCTACTAAGCTTTCTTATGTATCCTGAGGGTTTCTATGTATGTGTTACAAATATCCCTCTTTCATTTTTATTCAGAGGCAGCACAAAACACAGTATATATCTTGCTTTTTATTTTTAACTTAGCAATGTATTGGGGTAAGCTTCCTGTCAATACAGAGAGCATGCTCATTCTTTCTTTATAGCTGTATAGCACTCCATTATATGAATTGGTGCTTTAAAAATAGAAGTCAGATCTGTAAGGCTGGTATTGTTGAGTGTTGTGCAGATGTCTGATGTTCATAAAGGCAGTCTAGAAGGAGAACTGCTGGGATAGAACCTTCCTAGGGCATATTTGCATTTCATGGTAACATTTAGACATATGGCTATTTAGTTGCTAGAGTCTATACTGGGACTGTTTTGTCCATTGTGTGACAAATGTGAGGGCCTGGTTCAGGGTGTGGGGAGAAGCATTCCAGGGCATTGCCAACTTCAAGGCAGAAAGGCCATTTCAGCTTCTGTATTCACTTCTGTTATCCCACGGAATATTTTGGATCAGGAAATTCCAACTGCAGATGTATGTTTTAGTAGTAGTTGTCTGACCTTGGACTCATGGGGTGTACAGAAGTGGAGAGAGGCTGAATGGAAGGAGGCCAGCTGGGAGGCTATGGCAGGAATTTAGACCAGAGGGCCTGGCTTGGGCTGTTGGGGCTAGAGGTTGCAGACAGGAAGGGTTGGCTTAGGATAAACATTTCTTGCATCTTGAAAGGAATGATCAACCGGATGTAGTGGCTCCTTGGATGACTGATGAAACACAGGGGTGAGTCAGTGGGTTTTGGAAGAACATATTTTTAGATTACGGTTTGCAATAAACACTAGGCTTCAGAGATGTGAAGCAAAAGAGATACAGGGAGTTGCCACTGAGCTGGGAATAGTCACTATGCAAACAGCAACGAAGATGAGATGTGGCTATCGTCTGGGCTGCTAGTTCCTGTTTCCATGACCTAGACCTAACACTGACATTTGTGAACTCTGAGTGTTTAGTTTTTTATTCATTGCTTCCTTCCTTTTCAAAGTGCTTATTGGTGCCAAGTGACTCATCCAGCAAAGTCCAAACTCTCTGAAATATTAATAGGTGGAGAGAGGAGAGATGCTAAAGGGAGTGAGTCTGACACTACACGTATCAGCACACAGCCTGTGGTTTAGGATCCTGGAGTGCCTGTCTGGTACCTGGTACCCGGCACCCTATGAGTTCCTGGACATCAAGGGCTGGTAGGTCATTCACCTGTGCATCTCTAGCATCCCCTCAGTCCAGTGCTCAGCATTTAGGGTGTGTCGAGTGCAGAGTTTCTTGAATTTGAATTTGTCCCAACATCAACCGAATTTTAGGGCAATCATTTTGAGTACAAACAACTTTGCTTTTCTATGTGAATATTTAATAATAACAGAAACAGTTAATATTGCCATATGATAAATTGTTTTACAGTTGTTCATGATGTTTTCATACCAGGTGACTATCACATCCTTTGAGTTTCTTTGGTATTGTGTCTAATATTCAGTAAGGGCTTTCAGGTTGCTGGACCAGAAGACTAGAGCTCAGTCTGATGTGGGTCAGAATTGAGGAGCTCTTATTGTACTGAGCCCTGGACCTCTAGCCCAAGTTCCCGGAGCTCAGTGATGAGGCTCTGGTAATTATAAAGTGTTGTTTGTAAATGTATGTGGCTTTGAAGCTGGGTGCGGAGGCTCAGGCTCACGTATGTAATTCCAGCACTTTGGGAGGCTGAAGTGGGCGGATCACTTGAAGTCAGGAGTCGAAGTCAGAAGACCAGCCTGGCCAACATGCTGAAACCCTATCTCTACTAAACATACAAAAATTAGCCAGGTGTGGTGGCATATGCCTGTAATTTCAGCTACTTGGGAGGCAGAGGTTGCAGTGAGCCAAGATCATGACCCTGCAGCTTGGGCAACAAAGCAAGACTCTATCTTTAAAAAAAAAAAAAAAAAAAAAGTATGTGGCTTTGATCAGAGTCCTAAGTGAAGCCTTTGACCTCAAATTCCTTTCTGATGAAGGGGCTGTTACGGATCTCCAGAGGACCCTAGAGCTCAGCAAGCCACACTAGCCCTACATCCAAGATGGCAGAGGGACCCCCAGGCAGGCATCCCATGTGGGCACTTGCTGGCGAGGACCCCATCTGACCTCTTTTTTGTAGATAGGGCTCCTTGTTTCAAGTCACATACTCTTGTTATCTTACATTTTCATCTATAAAAAGAGACAACTTGACTAGCTCATCTTAAAACAATCCTAGCCCCAAGGTACTATAATTTCATGATTTTATGGAAATGATTTTATATATCAAAGAAAAGGATATACCTCAAGAGCCTGAGTTTGTATTTGATAAGGTTGAGGAGAGGAGAAGCAAAGTTACTTTTATTCTAGATTTGTTTCTTTTCCCCTGCAGATAGTGGTTGCCGACAGGTACAGGGATTTGACCAAAAAATTGGACTAGCATTTTGCAACTCTTCCTGCACACACTTTTGTTTTTAAAGGCTTAAGTGCCTATTTGAAAATCACTAAGTGAGCCGGGTGTGGTAGCTCATGCCTGTAATCCTAGCACTTTGGGAGGCCCAGGCAGGAGGATCACTTGAGCCCAGGAGTTTGAGACCAGCCAGGTGTGGTGGTGTGTATCTGTAGTCCCAGCTACTTGGGTGGCTGAGGTGGGAGGATCACCTGAGGCCAGGAGTTTCAGGCTACAGTGAGTTATGATCACACCACTACACTCCAGCCTGGGCAACAGAGCCAGACCCTGTCTCAAACAGACAAACAAAAAACAAACAAGAAATCTAAAAAAGAAAAGAAAAGAAAACTCATTGAGTGAGTGAATTCATTTAAAATTAGAAGGAGTTTGTCAGTACATACACAGGCAGGTCCAACTTCCCAGTAGGTTGTGTTCTCAGACCTTCTTGGTCCTCATTTGGGCCTGGGATGGCTTTTCCTGCTGAAGTGAGGTCAGGCATGGTAGGTGGGTCCCAGCAGCACCAGAGCCTCCTGCTGCAGGCCTCCCTGGGTGAGGTAGATAAGGATGAGGAGGCCTAGGGTTCAGGGTTAGGGCTGGTGGAAACCTTTGTTCGCACCCGCTGTGGGCTCTCAAAGCCTCTGTTCCTTTCTTCCTAGCCTCTCAGGTTCTGCCTGTTTCTCCCTCCCGTCTTGTCCCAGCTACCATCCTTATGCCGATTGGTATTTCTTCCTTCTAAAGTCCCTGGGGTGACATGATAAAGCTTCCTTCCCCACTACCTCCTGCACCCACCTCTCTCCCAGTCAGCAATTTTGCCATTCGCGATTTCTGTGAGTTTTTACTGCTGGTGACAAAGGAGAAGCAGGGAGTTAAAATTAGCAAATTAGGGAAATGTTCCAGTTGCAAGATATTGGTTTTTTTTTTAACCCCTATTTTGGCATTTCTTCTCTTTTACTTTTAAATGTTTCTTTTCTTTTCCAGCTTTATGGAGGTATAGTTGACAAATAAAAATTGTATATATTTACAGTATGTGATTTGATGTTTTATTATATGTATACATTTGTAGTGATTACTACAATCCAGCTAATTCACATATTCATCACCTCCCATAGTTATCTTTGTGTGTGTATGTGATGAGAGTATTTAAGATCTACTCTCTTAGCAGTTCTCAAGTACACAATACATTGTTATTAACTGTAGTCACCATTCTGCACAATAGATCTCCAGAACTTATTCATTTTCTCTAAATGAAACTTTGTACCCTTTAACCATCTCCTCTTTCTCCATTCCACCTCCACCCCACCAGCCATGGCAACCACCATTTTACTCTCTGTTTTTCTGAGTTCTTTTTTTTCCCATTCCACGTATAAGTGACATAATGCAGTATGTCTTTCTGTGCCTGGCTTAATAGTATCCTCCAGGTTCATCCATGTTGTCACAAGTGACAGGATTTTCTCAATTTTTTAAGGCTGAATAGATTTCATTGTATGTATATACCACTTTTTAAAAATATCACATTTTCTTTATTCATCTGTCTATTGATTCTGTATTTTGGCTGTTATGAATAGTGCTGCAAGGAATATGAGAGTGCAGGTATGTTTTTGACATACTGATTTCATTTTCTTTGGTTATATACTCAGCAGTGGAATTGCTGGAACATGTAGTAGTTCTGGTTTAAGGAACCTCTGTCTATTGATTCCGTATCTTGGCTGTTATGAATAGTGCTGCAAGGAATATGAGAGTGCAGGTATGTCTTTGACATACTGATTTCATTTTCTTTGGTTATATACTCAGCAGTGGAATTGCTGGAACATGTAGTAGTTCTGGTTTAAGGAACCTCCATGTCGTTTTCCATAATGGCTGTACTAATTTACATTCCCACCAACAGTGTACAAAGTTCCCCCGGTTCCCTTTTATCAACATTCTTGCTAGCACTGGCTTTTTTTTTTTTTCTTTTTTGAGACAGAGTCTTGCTCTGTTGCCCAGGGTGGAGTGCAGTGGCGCTGTCTCGGCTCACTGCAGCCTCTGCCTCGTGGATTCAAGTGATTCTTGTGCCTCAGCCTCTCGAGTAGCTGGGATTACAGGGGTGCACCACCACACCCAGCTAATTTTTGTATTTGTAGTAGAGACAGGGTTTCACCATGTTGTCCAGGCTGGTCTAGAATCCCTGACCTCAGGTGATCTGCCCAACTCAGCCTCCTAAAGTGAGCCGCAGTGTGAGCCACAATGCCTGGACTTACAGGAGTGAGCCACGGTGCCTGGCCCATTGCTTATTTTTCTAATTGGGTTATTTGTTTTATTAATAGTGAGTTGTTTGAATTCTTTATGTATTTGGGTGTTAACCATTTATCAGATGTATGGTTTGCAAATATTCTGTCGCATATGGTAGGTTGTTTCCCTACTCTGTTGATTGTTTCCTTTGCTGTGCAGAAGCTTTTTAGTTTGATACAATTCCATTTGCCTATTTACATTTTTGTTGCCTGTGCCTCTGGGATAATATTCCAAAACTCATTGCCTAGTGTGATGTCAGAGAACTTTTTTCATATGTTTTCGTTTACATTTCAGGTGTTACATTTAAGGTTTTAAACCATATTGAGTTGGTTTTTTAAATATAGTGTGAGATAAAGGTTCAGTTTCATTCTTCTGTATATGGATATCTTGTTGTCCCAAAACCATTTATTGAAGAGACTAGCCTTTCCCCATTGTGTGTTCTTGACAACTTTGTTGAAGATCAGTTAACTGTAAATGCCTGGATTTATTTCTGGGCACTTTATTCTGTTCCATTGGTCTATATGTCTGTTTTTATGCCAGTACCATGCTGTTTTAATGACAGTTGCTTTGTAGTGTATTTTGAAATCAGGCAATATAATGCCTCCACCTTTGTTCTTCTTGTTTAAGGTTGTTTTGACTATTTGGGTTTCATACAAACTTTTGTGGTTTGATAAAAATTTTAGGATTTTTTTTTTCTATTTCTGTGAAAATGACATTGGGATTTTGATAAAAGTGAATTAAATTTTAGACTGGATAGCATGGACATTTTAACAATATTAATTCTTCCAAACCATGAGCACAGGATATCTTTCCATTTTGGGGGTCTTCTTCAGTTTCTCTTTCTTTCTTTCTTTTCTTTTTTCTTTTTTTGGCTTTTGAGACTGGGTCTCCCTCTGTTGCCCAGGCTGGAGTGCAGTGGTACGATCATGGCTCAAAGTGTGTACTGTTACACCTGGTGAAATTTTGTTTTTCTTAGAGACAGGGATCCTACTTTGCCTAGACTGGTTTCAGCCTCCTAGGCTCAAGCAGTCCTCCCGCCTTCACCTCCAAAATGTTGGGATTATCATAGGCGTGAGTCACCATGCCCAGCCTTGGTTTTTTTTTTTTTTTTTTTTTTTAATTTGACCTATTAATAGATATGTTGAATCAATGGATTTCCTCTATCTTAATTCAACATTGTGTTCCTGGGATACATGGTTTCTTTCAGTATACTGTAAATTTTGATGTGAGAGTATTTGATTTAGAATTTTCTTTTTGTAAAAAAAATCCTGAATAAAACCAATGTATTGTTTTTTCTTTCCTTTTTTTTTTTTTTTTTTTTTACTTTTTTGTCATTTTGGATAGACTAAGTGTAAAGGGGCCTTTCTTGTTCTCTCTCAGAAAGAGAGGATTTGCTGAGTTATGGGGAAAATGAGAATCCAAGTGGGTCTAGCAGAAGAAATGGAAGTTGCTAACACAAGCATGCATGTTTGGTGAATGCTTCAGAACCTCAATGTTCAGCCTCAGCAAATGAGCCTTAACCTGCAATTAGCAACGGGACCTGCACCCTTTAGACTCAGAGAGGCCTCCTGTTAAAGAAGGAAGTAATTCTCCCAACTTATTCAAAGGCCTGATCCATGAAATTTATAGCCAGGAACTAATTAGTGCATCTTTATCTTGCTTTAAAGGTCTCAACATATGCACTAGTGGAAGTGCTACTTCATGTGAAGAATGTCTGCTAATCCACCCAAAATGTGCCTGGTGCTCCAAAGAGGTATGTAAGTGGGGGAGGGGAGAAAGAAGGGAAGGAATGTTGCAAGGGTGAGGGTGAGGAGGGGGCAACACCACAACACACCAGTTTACTGTACCTAAAAATCCTGTGCAGATTCTGTAAGCTGCCTCTTCCCCGTCAGGCCAGAGCAATGACAAATCCAAGTTTATGAGACAATAAGATAAACTGGGTTTCTTGATAGTGTGGAATGCTAATCCTGTTTTAGGGAAACAAGACTTTCCTTCCCTTTTGTTTGGAAACCAATTAGGATTCATCTGTAGTTTTCTGATCTTTGGTATAAGAACACTAGAAGACCTGAGCTTGTGAATCTAGTTTGCTGCATGATGATTCAAAACATATCTAGATGGGTGGCATGTCGGTGGAGGCCACTCATCTTAGTGTCCTTACTTGAGAGTAAATATTAGGAATTAGCCTTTATGGAATGATTTTATTTAAAAATAGTGGCTGCCATTTCTTTAAGCCTTTTAGAAAGAGATACAGGTTTGGAACAATGTTAGGCTATTGATACCATAAAGCAATGTGGGCTGGGTACTGTGGCTCACGCCAGCATTGTGGGAGGCCAAGGCAGGAGGATTGCTTGAGGCTTGAGCTCAGGAGTTTGAGTCCAGCCTGGACAACATAGAGACTCTATCTCTACTAAATAAATCAGGAAAGAAAGAAAGAGGGAGGGAGGGAGGAAGGAGGGAGGGAAAGAAATGTAACTTGGTGGACTAATCGGAAAATGATTGATTTCTGAATTTCGTGTCTTGAAGGAAATTTCTGGGTCACAAACCCACTATGTAAAAGTGCCCCATTAAGGTTATTTGTAAAAGAACCCAGGACTTGGCCGGGCGCGGTGGCTCAAGCCTGTAATCCCAGCACTTTGGGAGGCCGAGACGGGCGGATCACGAGGTCAGGAGATCGAGACCATCCTGGCTAACACGGTGAAACCCCGTCTCTACTAAAAAATACAAAAAACTAGCCGGGCGAGGTGTCGGGCGCCTGTAGTCCCAGCTACTCGGGAGGCTGAGGCAGGAGAATGGCGTAAACCTGGGAGGCGGAGCTTGCAGTGAGCTGAGATCCGGCCACTGCACTCCAGCCCGGGCTAGAGCGAGACTCCGTCTCAAAAAAAAAAAAAAAAAAAAAACCCAGGACTTGCTGTTTTGGACTGGCTCAGTCTGCAACTCAGTGTGTGATCCCTGTCAGGAGGACCAAGAGATGGCTCTCGGGAGGCTGGGTTAGTCTCCATCATGGCTGCCTCAGAGGTCTGGGGATTCCTTTAACTTATGATGGCTAAAAATGATCACGTGGGGACCTTACTAGATGTCATATCTTTTGTACATCATATAATATCTCTGATTCTCACAACAGCTCTGTCAGGTGGGTGTAATACACTTGTTTTATTGATGAAAATATGAGGCTCAGAGCAGTAGAGTGACTCACTCAACGTCATGCAAGTGTGCCAAAGCTGGGGTTTTAATCTGACTTCTGAGCCCAAGCTTTTCCCTCCAGACTATATGGCCTCTTGCTTGCTATATGAACTCTCTAAAATGTCATTTTAAAACTTTGGGAGTTCTCAGTTTACTTTGAGAGAGGAATCTTTCCAACATATAAACCTTTAATCATATTTGTGATTAATTGTACCATCTTTGTTATCACCCTTCTTTAAAATCTTCCTTTTGTTCTCTATGACCTGCAGGGCAGGTCAATAGAGACCTGCTCTGTGGTCTGTTGCCTTCCTCCTGCCATCATCTCTTGTCTGACCCGAAATTTAGCCAGAGGGAACCACCTGCAGATCCCCAGAGAACTCAGCTTGAGAACCCTGCCTGATCTTCCCCGTGTTGCTCCTCTCCCCAGAAAGCCTTGCTGGCTTTTTCTTCCTCTTTCCTTCTTTATTTTTTATTTTTTTGAGACAGGGTCTTGCTCTGTCACCCAGGCTGGAATACAGTGATGCAATCGTAGCTCACTACAGCTTCCATCTTCTGGGCTCAAGCAATCCTCCCACCTCAGCTACCAGGTAGCTGGGACTACAGGTGTGCGCCACTGTGCTCGGCTAATTTAAAAAACATCTTTTAGAGATGGGATCTCTCTCTGTTTCTCAGTCTTGTCTGAAACACCTGGCCTCAAATGAGTCTCTTGCCTTGGCCTCACAAATTGCTTGGATTACAGATGTGAGCCACCATGCCCGGCCCCTCCTTTCCTTGACTGATAACCTTGTTTTATTGTTTTTAAGAATCAATTTGGCCAGGCATGGTGTCTCACGCCTGTAATCCTGGTACTTTGGGAGGCTGAGATGGGCGGATCACAAGGTCAGGAGTTCGAGACCAGCCTGGCCAATATGTTGAAATCTCATCTCTACTAAAGATACAAAAAATTAGCCAGGCATGGTGGCGTGAGCCTGTAATCTCAGCTACTTGGTAGGCTGAGGCAGGAGAATCGCTTGAACCTGGGGGGTAGAGGTTGTAGTGACCTGAGATTGGGCCATTGCACTCCAGCCTGGGCAACAGGGTGAGACTCTGTCTCAAAATAAAGTGAAATGAAATGATATAAAATAAAATAAAATAAAATTCAGGCCCAGCATGCAGTGGCTCACACCTATAATCCTAGCACTTTGGGAAGCCAAGGTGAGTGGATTGCTTGAGCTTAGAAGTTCAAGACCAGCCTGGGCAATATGACGAAACCCCATCTCTACAAAAAACACAAAAAATTAGCTGGGTGTGCTGGTGCATGCCTGTAGTCCCAGCTACTTGGGGGACTGAGGTGGGAGGATCACTTGAGCCCAGGAGGAGGACCTGTAGTGAGCCGAGATTGTGCCATGGCACTCCAGCCTGGGTGACAAAGCAAGACCCTGTCTCAAAAAAGACAAAAAAAAAAAAAAAAGAATCGGTTCAACCTCATCTACTCCATAACGACCTGCGTACCTGATCGTCTCCATCTGTCTATCCATCCATCCATCCATCCATCCATCTGTATATTCATTTGTGTATCCATTTGATATGAGAATGTAAGCTCCCTCCACTGGAGTGTTAGGGGCAGGGGTTCTTTTTTTTCTTTTCTTTTGAGATGGAGTCTTACTCTGTAGCTCAGGCTAGAGTGCAGTGGTGTGATCTCGGCTCACTGCCACCTCCGCCTCCTGGGTTTAAGCAATTCTCTGCCTCAGCCTCCTGAGTAGCTGGGATTACAGGCACGTGCTACCACGCCCGGCTAGTTTTTGTATTTTTAGTAGAGATGGGGTTCACCATCTTGGCCAGGCTGGTCTTGAACTCCTGACCTCGTTCATGAACCACTCACCTCGGCCTCCCAAAGTGCTGGGATTATAGGCGTGATCCACCATGCCCAGCTGGGGCAGGGGTTCTATCTGTTTTCTTCATTACTGTATTCCTGAATGGTGCTTAACACATAGTAGTTGCTCAAAGGATTTCACTGGATGGCTATTTATTGTTTGTCTGCTAGGTGCAGGCCATGACTACCTTTTTGTCTCCGTGTACTCTGTGCTTCTTTAGCACTTATAACCTCTTTTTGTTTTGATTTGTTTTCATGCCTGTTACCAACTAAATCATCACCTCCTTGAGAAACTGAACTGCTTTATTCATCTTGGATACCCAGTATCCAGTCAAGAATCTGGCAGGAATTTGTATTTGATGTAAGAGTACTGTTAAAAAGACATGGACTTAGAAAAAACAAAGTTTCAATCAGCTTTGCCATGATTTAATTTCTTGATATATAAAATGAAGGTGACAGTTCCCACCCTCCAGCATAACTGGGAATGTAAAATGAGATCAGTGCATAGGAGGACTTGTGGACGGGGCTGATTAGCTGAGCTTCCTGAATGGCTGCCACTGTCATCCATGAGTATTTTCTAGTGACATGTGGCTAGAAAATCCAGAAGCCAGGTCCATTTTTACTTTAAGTAGCTTCCTTCCTTGTGCTAGTACTTCCCCAAGTCAGACTTCCTGATGCTGACAGTAAATGAAGGTGTCCCTAGGAGCTTGTTATCACCCCAGCCCACATTTGGGTTCCCTGTCTAGCCCACTGGGCTGCCTCTCTGCTCATCGGAAGCCTCAGTCTTAGCTGAAGAAATTCCTATGATCCCTGCCCTGGAATGCAGCTTCCCATCTTCTTTGGGGGTAACCTCTCCCCAGGGCATGTATTTTAGAGAGCCAGGTTGCAGAGTTCGGGAACGGTTATTTATTTATTTATGGCAGGGTCTCACTCTCATCATCCAGGCTGGAGTGCAGTGGTAGAATCATGGCTCACTCCAGCCTCAGCCTCCCAGTCCCAGGTGATTCTCCCACCCAGCTTCCTGAGTAGTTAGGATTACAGGCATGTGCCACCATACCTGGCTAATTTTTGTATTTTCAGTAGAGCTGGGGTTTCACCATGTTGCCCAGGCTGGTCTCAAACTCCTGGGCTCAAGTGATCTGCCTGCCTCTGCCTCCCAAGTGCTGGGATTACAGGCGTGAGCCACCATGCCTGGCCATGAATGGTTTTGATCAACCCCTACTCCTTAGCAAGACAGAGTAAGTGTCGCTGGGTGCCTTCTTAACCATATATCCCAGGACATCATCAAAGATGTAATGAGCATTTGATGTGTGTGTACACTGAGGGTTGCTGCCCAGTAGACAGCCAGTGAGAGCCAGGTTCCCAACCTATGAGGATGAATCCCATGGCACATTCCATGGGGATTCTCTTGCTCTAGATCCCATGAAGACTTACCCTTATTTTACTTGAAGTGGGCGTGGGCACTCCTTATCCCTGCATTTCACATCCCTTGTAACCTAATTCCATGCCTTCTGACTCTGTCTCCTCCTGTAGGTATCATGCGTGAGTCTACCAGTGTCCTTCCCCACCATCCCCTGAATGGTGCTCTTGCTGGTTCTCTCTTAGTTGGCTCTGTGCCACATCAGCCCTGGTTCTCTTGCCTTTGTTTACTTTTTTTTTCATTTTTAATCATTTAGTTTATTTTCGGAGACAGGGTCTTATTCTGTTGCCCAGGCTGCAGTGCAGTGGTGTGATCATAGCTCACTGCAGCCTCAATCTCTCAGACTCAAGTGATCCTCCCACCCTAGCCTCCCGAGTAGCTGGGACTATAGGCCTATCCCACAACACCCAGGCAAAGTTTTGATTTTTTGTTTGTTTGCTTGTTTGGTAGAGAACAGGTCTCACTGTGTTACCCAGGCTGGTCTTAAACTCCCGGGCTCAAGTGATCCTCTCGCCTCGGCTTCCCAATGTGCTGGAATTACAGACAGTGAGCCACTGTGCCTGGCCTCTCGCCTTTATTTTCTCACCATGGTTTACCTGAGGGTTTCAGATTTACTCTTTGCCCTCATATCCAGAGTCGCCAGACTCTCTCCTACTCTGAGACCAGGATGTGTGGGTCACTGCCTGTTTTGGCCTGCCCACGCTGCCCCTGCCTCTCTGCAACACACTCTCTACCTTGTCCTAGACAGCCTTGGCCACTTGCTTCTCAGCCACTTATAGTGCTGTTTGTATAGCACAGCTTAAGACACATGTATTGTGTTCTCACATTGCTATAAGGAAATACCCAAGACTGGGTAATTTATAAAGGAAAGGGGTTTAATTGACTCACAGTTCAGCATGGCTGGGGAGGCCTCAGGAAACTTACAACCATGGTGGAAGGTACAGGGGAAGCAATGCACCTTCTTCACAAGGTGTCAGGAAGGAGAATTGCCGAGCAAAGAGGGAAGAGCCCCTTATAAAACTATCAGATCTCAGGACAACTCACTCACCATCAAGAGAACAGCATGGGGGAACCCACCCCCGTGATTCAGTTACCTCCACTTGGTCTCTCCCTTGATATATGAGGATTATGGGGATTATAGGAATTACAATTCAACATGAGATTTGGGTGGGAATGCAAAGCCTAACCGTATCAACACACAACAAACCCCAGCAATTTATGATCTATTTTGTCCATCATTTTTTAAAATGGACATTTTGTTTCCTCTCTAAGATTGTAAATTTTACAACCCAGCTAGTTGTCTTGAGGAATGTGCCTGGAGGAGAGTGTGTGGATGCTTTCCAGGCAGGGCCTAGGGGTAGCCCACATTCTTCCTACTCACACTGTTGCCTAAAATCCAGCCACATGGCAATGCCTAACTGCAATGAGAACTGGGAGACTTGCTCTAGCTTTGTGCCCCAGAAGAAAGGGAGAATGGGCTCAGTGTACTGGCAGCTTACGCTCGTGTCACTCGCAAGAGGACAGTGGTTTGGGAGAAGTGGGCAAGGCTTAGGGATCTGTGCTCCCTGTGAGAAAGCAGGTTTGGGGAAAGCAAGAGAGTAGGCAAAGACAGGCAGAGAGATTGCATTTAGGGCTTGCAGAAGCTGGGAGGCTGTCAGGGTGTGAATATGAGGCTCTGTGAAATGGCGTGGCTGTGGGCAGTACCAGGCTGCTGTGAAATCCGGGAGAAGGACCAGGTTAGGCAAGGCCACCACTGTGGAGCTGAATTCCCATAGGGAGAAGAACGATGAGGCCTGAAGTATTTGGATGCGTGGAAATGGGGTCAGGCATGGGAGAAGACTAGTGAATTCTGGGCTGGGGTGAGTGGTCTTTGCCTGGGGAAGTAGATGTGGAGAAGAAGCAATGAAGCATCAGCAGGATTGGAGGTAGGAGCATGAGGAGGGAGACAGGTGAGAGGCTGGGAAGCAAGATGGGCCAACTGAAATGAAAAGAATCAATATTAAATCCAGCTCACATAAACTATAGATTCTTTAAAGAACATCTCCTTGTGGTCAGACTAAATGAAAGAAATAATATTGGCCTATTGTAGACACTTCATAAATATTTGTTCAATGAATTAAATAAGTCCATTGAAAGCTGGTAGAGGGATTTCTCCATCCCCCCAGGCAGGAAGTATACATGACAGTGTGTTGCTGACACACAACACACATTTTGGTTGTCATCAGCTATCTTCTCCTCACATCCCTGAGGGTTCTGCCAAGTTGGAGCTGCAGGCATGGTTGGTCAGGGGGCCAGGCCGTGCCGTTTGCCAGCCAGAAAGGTCGGCCTCAGCAAGAAGCCAGCTTCCCGCCTGCGTCCACTTCTCCGCTGGGCTCTCTGCCTGTTTCCCAGTTTGTTTCTTCCCTCTTCATCCCAGGGATTGGGTATGCTGGCCTCCTTTCTTGCTTGGCCCTTTTGTTCAAGGACCTACAGTTCCTCAACTCTTCTACTCTGTTTCAGAAACAAACAAGAATTTGTCTTTTCCCCCAAAACAATCACCCTCGCCTTTTTAGAGTTTTAGCCTTCAGCAATAGTAGGTAGGATGGCACTCAAATAATGTAATGTCTGGTCTGACATAGAGGAACCTGAATGCACTTGCTGTGATGCTGGACAGCCAAGCACCCATTGAGCACTAGCCTTGACTGCAGAGTAAGAGATCTTGATTAGCAGAAAATATATAGGGGAGCTGGGCATGGTGGCCGTGCCTGTAATCCCAGCACTTTGGGTGGCTGAAGTGGTTGGATCACTTGAACTTAGGAGTTTGAGACCAGCCTGGCCAACATGGCGAAACCCCATCTCTACTAAAAATACAAAAATTAGCCAGGCATAGCGGTGGGCACCTGTAGTCCCAGCTATTCGGGAGGCTGAGGCATGAGAATCACTTGAACCCAGGAGACGGAAGTTGCAGTGAGCAGAGATCACGCCACTGCACTCCAGCCTAGGCAACAGAGCGAGATTCCATCTGAAAAACAAACAGACAAAAAATAAAATATATATGGAGTCAGGTGTTACATGTTACAATAAGTAGCAGACCTCATCTTATCCTCCATGTAACAGTGATGATGGGGTGAGTGAGCATGGTGGCTTACAATAAGTTGCAAACACCAGTGTTCTAACAAACTAAAAACAATCTAAGTTTAAAACACCTCTCTTTTCTCTTTTATATTATTACCACTTAGTAACTAAAAGCAGCAAAAGGCCAGGCGTGGTGGCTCACGCCTATAATTCCAGCACCTCGGGAGGCTGAGGCGAGAGGATTGCTTGAGCCCAGGAGTTGTGGACTAGCCTGGGCAACATAGTGAGACCTGGTCTCTACAAAAAAAGTAAAAAGTCAGTGGAGTATGATGGCACCTGCCTGTAATCCCAGCTACTTGGGAGTCTGAGGTGGGGAGACAGCTTGAGCCTAGGAAGTTGCAGCTGCAGTGAGTGGCGATCATGTCACTGCACTCCAGCCCGGGTGAAAGAGCGAGACCCAGTCTCTCAAAAAAAAAAAAAAAAAAAAAAAAAAAAAAAAGCTGCAAAGGACACTTCAAGTTTCTGTTCCCATTCTGCTGCTTTTCCCCTTTGGAGAGTTTGATAAGGGCATTTCTGGAGACCAGGGATCAATACTTTGTTTGTGTATGGGAATCTTTTCCAGCGTAGAGCATAGGGAGCATCTGCAAGCAGTTGTGTTGTGGCCCGTTAGAAGCCCATCCTTCTTGCTTGGGTTCCTTTTGTTCAAGAAGCAAAAGGTTTCCATTTTTCCCTGTTGAGATGAAGTCGCCGCTCCTCTTCTATAGGTTGAGGTGCTTCTGTACCTGTTTCTCTGCAAGAGGGTATTTATCCCTCATGTTTGGTAGGTAACAGATCTCTGTATCTGGGGCAGCAAAGAAATGCTCCCTTCAGAAGGATGGAATCTGTGGGCCCAAAGTTAATTTCCTGCTGCAGAACTTGGCAGTGGCCTTGGCTAAAATGGGAGGCACACACATGCTGCAAAGAGCACTGGATTTGGGCCCAAGAAGCCTGGGCCAGATGAACTTCAACTTCTGGGTGAACTTAGGCTTGTGGACTTCTGATTTCCCACCTGTGGAAGCCAGGGGATGGCACCAGGTGATACAGTCAAGGGCCCTTCCCCTTGGAACTTGCTATGTCTGACACCTGGCGGAAGGTCTTGAGTGTCAGGTTTCTGGGATCTGAAGCTGTTACACCATCAGACATCAGGATGTCATTCACGTGAGGAGGACTTTCTTTTTTTTTTTTTTTTTTTTTTTTTTCAGCTTTCATGTTAGAGTCAGAGGATACATGTGCAGGTTTGTTATATGGGCATATTGCACTCAAGTAGTGAGCATAGTACCCAATAGGTAGTTTTTCAACCCATAAACCCTCCTACCCCTGTAGTTCACAGTATCTGTTGTTCACATGTTTATGTCTGTGGGTGCTCAATGTTTAGGTCCCACTAATAAGTGAAAACGTGGTATTTGGTTTTCTGTGCCTGCATTAATTTGCTTAGGAAGGAGAATTTTCTTAAACATGAGTCTGCCTTTTCTCTAAGTCTTTATGATTTGAGGCATCTGTATTCATTGAATTTGGAGCTTAGAAATATAGATATTGAGGGTCTGGGTGTGGTGGCTCACACCTGTAATCCCAGCACTTTGGGAGGCTGAGGCCAGTGGATCATGAGGTCAGGAGATTGAGACCATCCTGGCTAACACAGTGAGACCCCGGCTCTACCAAAAAGACAAAAAATTAGCCGGGCATGGTGGTGGGCGCCTGTAGTCCCAGCTACTCGGGAGGCTGAGGCAGGAGAATGGCATGAACCTGGGAGGCGGAGCTTGCAGTGAGCCGAGATGGAGTCACTGCACTCCAGCCTGGATGACAGAGCAAGACTCCATCTCAAAAAAAAAGAAAAAAAAAAAGAAATATAGGTCTTGGGACATTTTCTTTTTCTTTCTTTCTTTCTTTCTTTCTTTCTTTCTTTCTTTCTTTCTTTCTTTCTTTCTCTCTCTCTCTTTCTCTCTCTCTCTTGCTTTTTTTTTGTTTTTGTTTTTTTACCTTAAACTACTAACGGTTAAGAGACGTTTTCCTGATTTATAATGTTTGTATACCTGGAAGGTCATAGCCATTACTAGATATGCCCCTGGTCTCTGTCATTTTGTTTTTTTCTCTTTAAATATGCATCTACCCTTGTTCAAAATTAAAATATCTAGGCCAGGTGTTGTGGCTCATGCCTGTAATCCCAGCATTTTGGGCGGCCATGACGATCAGGAGTTCGAGACCAGCCTGGTCAACATGGCAAAACGCCGTCTCTACTAAAAATACAAAAATTAGCCAGGCATAGTAGCACATGCTTGTAATCCCAGCTACTCAGGAGGCTAAGGCAGCAGGATCACTTGAACCAGGAGGCGGAGGTTGCAGTGAGCTGAGATTGCACTATTGCACTCCAGCCTGGGTGACAGAGTGAGACTCTGTCTCAAAACTAAAATAAAACAAAATACTTAGAAAGGAACACACGGAATATAGGCGAAGCTCTTGGCTTGTGGCCTGACTCCCTCTGCTGAGGTCTGCAGCACTCTCAGTTCCTTTTCATGGGCAACAAGAACCTATAGCTACAAATCAGTTATGGCTTACTCATTCCTTATCGGGTCAAAAATAAATCAATCAAAAGAAATTAGTCACAGCAATTTTTTGGACTCTGTGCCAAAAGAGATCTTCACCTCTTAGGGGAATTTCCCTGTTAAGGTTGCTGTCTTACCCTCAAAAGCTTCTTCAGACCTGCCTTGCCCCGTGGTTCCTCAGCTAGTGGCTCTGAGTCCCTAGAGCTCTGGGACAATAATGACAGGACTCGATATATAGGTAAAGATGTCTCAAAGTTGTTGAGTACATCAATAAAACCACATGATCTGACCCAGGTAGCAAGAAAGCGAACTTTGACAGTGATAATAGAGATGCATGGCACTGAGAAGAAATCTAACTTTGGTCCACATGGCATATGGGGTGTCCTTTGCTGTCTATAAAGCTGGAGTTGCTGAGAATAGGACTCCCGTTGTACCATCATGTTGCTGACTCGGTCTATACTTCCGAAGTCAGTGCAACCCTGCAAGTTGCAGCTTTAATGTGATTAATAGTGGTCTTCACACTGGCAACCGGGTGACAGTGCAGGAGCCCATGATTCTTGTTGTTGGTGCAGCTAACTTCAGGGAAGCCTTGTATGCACTGGAGCTGAGGTTTATCACAACCTCAGCTGAAGAATGTTTTTAAGGAGAAACATGGGAAAGCCGCTACCAATGAAGGGCATGAAGAGGGCTTTGCTCCTAACATTCTGGAGAATAAAGAAGCCCCAGAGCTGCTACAGCGTGCACCTGGGAAAGCCAACGACACGACTAGGGTTATAATCGGCACTTACCTGGCTGCCTCACAGTTCTTCAGGTCTGGGAAATATGATTTGGACTTTAAGTCTCCTGATGGTCCCAGCAGATACATTTGGCTCTGTACAAGTCCTTGATCAATGATGGGTAGTGTCCATCAAAAATCCCTTTGAGCAGGATGTTGAGAAGCTCAGATGAAGTTCACTGCCAGTGCACGTATCCCAGCAGTGGGGGGATCATCTCATTGACCAACCTAAAGGAATTGTGCACCTGCCTCCTGCTTAGGTGAAGCAGGTTGCCTCTGTGTCCTGGTCTATTCCAGAGTGTAAGCTGGTCCAGACCTGCAGGAGGTGTGTCAGGGGTTCCCATTACTCTGAGGAGACTGACCATGCTTCCATTGCCACCCTGGTGGTGGGGCTGTGCACTGGACTGATCAAAACAGGTGCACCTTGACAAACAGAACTGGGACAAGTATAGTCAGCTCCTCAGAAGTAGAGGGGCTGGATAGCAAAGCTCAGTTCGCCAGTGAGAAATTCAGAGATTCTCTAGCAGAGTAAGCACTGGGCAGGCAAGTCGCTGAGCTCTTCAAGCTCTGGAAAGCTAATTAGACATCTACTTCAGACAGCTCAAGACAGCAGAACCAAACTGGCAGGGCCCTCAGGCTGTTACCCCTCCTTTCTCCAAACCCTGTGTTTTTCTTCTCACTGCTTCACTACAACTGCTATATGAGAGTCAAGCTTGACCACCTGGAACCCCATTTAGAAAGCTCTGCTTTTAAATCTAAGGCCAGAGGCCGGGTGCGGTGGCTTACACCTATAATCCCAGCACTTTGGAAGGCCGAGGTGGGCAGATCACAAGGTCAGGAGATCGAGGCCATCCTGGCCAACATGGTGAAACCCTGTCTCTACTAAAAATATAAAAATTAGCTGGGCATGGTGGCGCGTGGCTGTAATCCGAGCTACTCGGGAGGCTGAGGCAGGAGAATCGCTTGAACCAGGGAGTCGGAGGTTGCAGTGAGCTGACATTGCACCACTGCACTTCAGTCTGGTAACAGAGCAAGACACTGTCTCAGAAAAAAAAAAAAAAATGTAAGGCCAGAATAATATATGTGTGTGTGTGTGTGTGTGTGTGTATGTATGTGTGTATATATATATATATATATATATTTTAACAAAGTCTCACTGTCGCTCAGGCTGGAGTGCAGTGGCATGGATCCTAGCCCACTGCAACCTGGAGCTCCTGGGCTCAAGCGATCCTCCCGCCTCAGCCTCTTGAAATGGTGGCATGAGCCACCATGTCTGGCCAGAAAACTCATTTTTCTAACCTTGTTTCACAACAAGTGTTTATGGAGCCACTTATACCTTTGGTGTAGGCCTGGAGGTTGTTGACAGGCAAGATCCTTGGGGATTTAGTGCACAAATAAAAAAATCATTATTTAAAAAAAGAAAAACCCAGAAAACAAACAAACATACCATAGGCTTAGGACAATACATCTGGCTTTACTTATTTAAAAACACTGCAGTGTCTTCTTGACTTCTTGTTCTTTTTTGTGTTTGCTTTTTGTTTTTCTGAGACAGGCTCTTGCTCTGTTGCCCAGGCTGGAGTGCAGTGGCACAATCGCAGTTCACTGCAGCATTGAACTCCCAGCCCAAATAATCCTCCTGCCTTAGTCTCTTAAAGTGCTGGGATGACAGGTGTGAGCCACCACACCAGGCTGACTTCTTAATCTTGAATTTTACAAGGATTCTAAAGGGCATTGGGTAGTTCTAGGATATCTAAGACCTTGAGGGATGGTGCATTCCTCTGATTTTTGTGCCTCTGCCAGCAGTCTGGCTTCTAACAAAGTGGTCAAGGGATGCTGACTCACGTGAGACTTCTGGCAAAGTGTTCCAGAGGGAAGAGGAAGAGACTAGTGCCCTAACTCCTCCAGAAAGACTCATAGGACAGCACTGGCCTCCAGCCTGCCAGAGCGGGAGGTGGGGGGGATCTTGTTTTTTACATTCACCAGTGAAAAGGTGCTCAGAGAGAAGCCTGGGCTCACTTTGCCATTAAAAACCCCTTTGCTGGAAATGACCAGGGAGGGTTCATGTTTTATAACAAAGTATATTGTTTCATTTTAAAATTAATACCTTAACCTCCTGCTGTCCCAAATGAGGTTGAGTTGTTCTGACGTCCAGCTTTCTCCCAAACCCAAAGACTTTTCCTATCAATGTGTTGTTATCACACAAACAACAAAGATAAAAACAAAAATGTTTTCGTCACTTTACTCATTAAAATTTTCTTTTAAATCCTAATAAATACAATTCTATATTCTGGGATTTTTTTTTCCTCCTTAGTGTAAATATTTTAAATTTCTTCTTAATTCCCATAATTATTTGTAATGACTGTCATCTATTGAAGTGATATGCTATGTTATTGTTATGGTTTAAGGATTTAGGTTTGCAAGTTTTAAAGATTATATTACAAATAATACTGCCATATACATCACAAAGAGCTTCTCCTTTCTCTTTAGATGATTTTCTTGTGATAAGTTTCTTGGAGTAGAGCACTGGGTCAGTGGATATGACCTGTACTGCCACGTTGTTCTTCTGAATGATTATTCGGCATCCAATGCCAGTGAAAGATGATAAGTGAACAGCTTAAAGGTTAACTCTTGAATGCCCAAGGGAAGACTTCTCAGCCACTTATATGTCATCTTATTTATTTAACTATATATTATTTCATCTACTTATTTATTTATTTTTAGAGTTGAGGTCCCATGTTGCCCAGGCTGGTCTCAAACTCTTGATCTCAAGCGATCCTCCCACCTCAGCCTCCCAAATAGCTGGGATTACAGGCATGAACCACCACGCCCAGCAATATATAACAACTTTTAAAACATTTTAGCTATACAACTTTTGATCATTTCTGTTTCTTTCTCTTGCTAGTCATGTAGGCAGTTAGGAACATTTTAACCACCAAAATAACAATGAAACCGAACATTTTTATTATGTGTTTACAGTTTACAAAATACTTTAATATCCAGCAGCTCAGTTAATCTTTACAATACTTGGTGAAGCACCTGGAATAGGGATTACCATTTCCTCCATTTTCAGACAATGAAAATGGAAAGTAGAGAATTTAAGGTCAACCGGATGGAGACGCAGCCACAGCATGCCATGTTTTCGGGAGACATCCTGACCACCTCCTGCTCTCTTCCTCTTTTTCCCTGCCTAGGACTTCGGAAGCCCACGGTCCATCACCTCTCGGTGTGACTTGAGAGCAAACCTTGTCAGAAATGGCTGTGGAGGTGAGATAGAGAGCCCAGCCAGCAGCTTCCATATCCTGAGGAGCCTGCCCCTCAGCAGCAAGGGTTCGGGCTCTGCGGGCTGGGACGTCATTCAGATGACACCACAGGAGATTGCTGTGAACCTCCGGCCCGGTGAGTTGCCCACAGAAAGGGCTGGATGCTCTGGGATCAGGAAGGCCCATGGAGGAGGTGGGACTTGTTAATAATGGGACAGTGAGTCAGGCCAGGCTGAGAACAGAGCCACGAGATGGTGATGGGGAGGCAAGGCTCAGACCTCAGGAAGCAGAGTATGTTTTTATTGATGTGTCTGTGGATAGGCTCCTGTGGACAGAGGAAGATCTTTGCTATTTTTAAACAATTGTGGTGAAATATACATAACATTTACCATTTTAAGCATTTTCAAGTGTACAGTTCAGCAGCATTAAGTAAATTTACAATATTGTATAAACATCAGCAGTATCTATTTCCAGAACATTTTCATTGTCCTAAACAGAAAATCTATACCCATTAAACATTAATTCCTCATTCTCTCTTTCCCTTGGTTCCTGGTAACTGGCATTCTACTTTATTTTTTATTTTTCATTTATTTTATTTTAAATTTTGTTTAAATCAGGGAGCAACTGATGGCAGAAATTACAGTCATTCAGAGTGTAGTGGCTGCCCACTCTACTTTCCGACTCCGAACTTGACTAGTCCAGGTACCTACCATAAGTGGAATCATCCAGTATTTGTCCTATGAAGTTTGACTTATTTCACTAAGTGTAATGTTTTCAAGTTTCACACATATTTTGGCATATGTCAGAACTTCATTCCTTTTTTGGCTGAGTAATATTTCATTGTATGGGTGTATCACATTTTGTTTATTCATTTGTCTGTCAATGGACATTTAGGTTGTCTTCAGCTTTTGGCTATTGTGAATAATGCTGTGGTTTATTCTAGGAGGATGCTGGTAGATTTACTCCTTAGTGAATGCAAGTTGCTCAGGAAACATGCCACTTTTAGGAAAAAGTGTTTTTCCCCATCAGCAAATTCCATTTGAGTCTGTAGCATTCTGGAAGGACAAACTTTTAGAGTGGATATTTTTTTTTTGTGACCCTCGGGCCCTGCAAGCCTTAGAGTTGCTTAATATAAGGAAATGGTAATATAATTACTTATAATGTAATATAAAGAAACAGTTTTGCACACCTACTATGTGCTAAACACTTGACCTAACTTTAAGGTAGCTATCTTTTTTTTTTTGAGATGGAGTATCCCTCTGTCACCCAGGCTGGAGTGCAATGGCACAATCTTGGCTCATTGCAACCTCTACCTCCCGGTTCAAGAGGTTCTTCTGCCTCAGCCTCCCTAGTAGCTGGGTGTGCACCACCATGCCCAGCTAATTTTTTTTTTTTTTTTTTTTTTGTATTTTTGTAGAGACAGGGTTTCACCATGTTGGCCAGGCTGGCCTTGAACTCCTGACCTCAGGTGATCTCCCCTCCTCAGCCTCCCAAAGTGCTGGGGTTACAGGCATGAACCACCATGCCCAGCCAGGTAGCTCTCATTTTACACACAAGGAAACAACCTGCTCAAGGTCTCTCAGTTAGTAAGTGGTGAATCGATTCAGCCCCAGGTCTTGGTAACCACAAACCCGTGCTTGTTTCTAGTTCACCACTTTTATCATTGAATATTCTGCAATTAGAAGCCTTGCAATGTCAAAGGGTTGGATGTGCATGTGGCTAAATTGAAAAGTATTATTCTCTTGGGAAGGGGCAGATTTTTTTCACATTTCACTGATTTTTTGCCGTTTTCTTCTATCCCATGGTCTAGGAAACCATTGGCAGTAACTGTTTGTAGATGGTTTATGTAGACTCCAGGGAAGCTTATAGCAGTGGAAAGATCATGGATCTGGCTGGCGCTCTTGGGTTCTAGCTCTGCCTCTGTCCCTAGCTCGGAGGCCCTGGGCAAGTTACTCCATCTCTCAGCATCTTAGGGTCTTTGTCACCTTTGTTCCTCATGGGCGTGTTCAGAGGCTTAAATGGGACTTTTTGTATCAGTGAACTTTTCAAAGTTAAAATTTTTATTATTTTCAAAGAGCAGTGGCCAAGGGTGCCAGATGGAGGTTTGGCCAGGGATGCTCAGTGCCTCGGAAATGGATTTAGCACAATGCTGCATGTGGTAAGCACTCAGTAAAGCTTGTTGTTGTTGTGGTTATCATTGTATGGTCTGCACCATGAGTTTTTAAAGAAAGAGCTGCAAGTCATCATAAGTTGAGAAATGTTTTATTTTGTCTATTTTAATTGTCTTGAAAATAAGAAACAAAAGAAGAGTGTAAAATGGCCCTGCTGGATAGAGAAGTCTAAACTATTGGGTTGCCTGCCCAGGAATCAGTGTTGAGATTAATTGAAGTTAGGATTTTTGCAAACCTTCTTACTGTTAACGACACTCAGCCTTTTTAGTGAGATACTGAGTTGAGAGAGAAAAGGAAGGGAACTCGTTTACAGAGCTGTGTGAGTGGGTAGAAAAAAGTCAGCTGAGCCTTTATGTGGGCAGATGGTTGGTGATGTCCTCTGAGGAAAGAGAAATCTCTTATATGAAGACAGGCTCAGGGTCAAGGGTTTGGACCTAAAGGGGATATAGGAGTTGTTGTAGACTATTAATATATTGGAACATTGTGTTGTATAAGAATAGTGTATTGACTAATGTGAATGCCATATCTTCTTTTTTATCATAGTAACAGTATAGCAATAGCACATGAAATTCTAGAAAAATAATCCACTTTAACATAATATTATTTTTCATTTTTACTATGTCCTCTGTCTTTATTCACCTCTTTGTATTTTTCATATACTTATTATCATAATGTATGTATAATTGTGCTATTTTCATTCAATAATCTTTGAAAATGAGGACAAAAATTCACACCTCCAAAAGAGTTTGCAATTTCAGAGCCCTTGTGGAGGAAGGTTTTAATTTACATTTTTGGAACTCCTTACCTAGACTAGCTCTCAAAGCCTGTGGTGTTCTCTCCAAGAAGTATCCTTTATGGTGGCAAATCTCTCTTCTTTAGGGTAGACTTAACTTAGGAAAGAGTTGCATCACACAAATCCAAAGATGTCCACACTTTAATAATTCCAGTTTTTAAATCAGAATTAAGGTGTGAGTGTGAGCAGAGGTGGTTGTCTGGTTTGACTATCAACTGGCCTTTACGGCACTCCCTGTAGAAGAGTTAGAGAGCTAGAGAAGGCCAGGCATGGTGGCTTATGCCTGTAATCTCAGTGGTTTGGGAGGCTAAGGAGAGAGGATCAATTGAGGTCAGAAATCTGAGACCAGCCTGGGCAACATAGTGAGACCCCGTTGCTATGGGGGAGACTGAGATGGGAGGATCCCTTGAACCCAGGAGTTTGAGGCTCCAGCCTGGATGAAAGTGAGACTCTAAACAACAACAACAACAACAACAACAACAGAGTAATGGCCGGTTTGTATGCAATCCCATATTTATGCATAAAACTCAATATATGCTCAATTAAAGAAAAAAAGCATTCTGATTTGGCATAGTTACATCTCCTGCTAAGCATTATTATCATATGGTTTCTGGTATTAGAAATAAAATGGAAACCATGACCCTATGTTTATACAAAAATACGGTGTGGGTGCTGTGTGCAGCTCTGTCTTGTGGAAGGTGTCATGGTGGAGAGCCCAGTGCTGGGGGTGTCAAGTGGACGGAGGAGCTGACTGCCTTCTGGAAACACACCCAGACTATGAAGAGGGTTCAGTCTGAAGAGATGAAGACTAGGAAGAGATCTGATGAAAATATGAGTTCCTAAGACCTACAAGCATTGTGAATATGTTTCCCAAATGTAGAAACACTTGAAACCAATGATGCCTGTTAAAATTTTGAAAATATAATTTTAACATTTACAAAGAGAAGTGCAGGCAAACCCCAAGAATTTCTTTGGGGGGAGAGAAAAATGGTATGTCGCAGTTAGCAAAATTTTCAGTTCTGCAAAATGCATATTTGCCTCAGGGTATTTCCCCCCTGACTCTGGAGAGTGCTTTCAGTTATATAGGGGTTGGTTTTTCATCTATCTATCTATCTATCTATATATATATATATAGAGAGAGAGAGAGAGAGAGAGAGAGACAGAGTCTCGCTCTGTTGCCCAAGCTGGAGTGCAGTGACGTAATTTCAGCTCACTGCAGCCTCCCAGGTTCAAGTGATTCTTATGCCTCAGCCTCCTGAGTAGCTGGGACTAGAGGCGCACACAACCACACCTGACTAATTTTTGTATTTTTAGTAGAGACAGAGTTTCACGATGTTGGCCAGGCTGGTCTCGAACTCCTGCGCTCAAGTCATCTGCCTACCTCAGCCTCCCAAAGTACTGGGATTACAGGCATGAGCCACCGCGCTGGGCCTCCATTGTATATTTTTAAAAATGCTTTTGTGTCTCCTCCCTTGCCCTACCCCCCATGCCTCATAATAGTTACTTGTTGAGTGAAATATAAGACTTTGCCAGACTTATCGCAGACTAATCAAGGACAAGCCTCAGCATAATATGAAAGACACTTCATGAAGGCAAAGTAATTGTTTCAAGGTAAGTCTCAGGAAGGAAATAAAAAGAATTTCTATCTACTTTAAGCAGGACTTTTTAATTTTTTAAAATTGAGATATAATTCACAGACCATAAGATTCACCATTTTAAGTTATACTTAGCATATTTGCAAGTTGTGCAGTCAACACCACTGTCTAATTCCAGAACATTTTCCCGAAAAGAAGTCCCACACCCATGAACAGTGACTGCCTGTCCTACTGTCTACCACCCTCCCCTTTCAGCCCCTGCTCTCCACCCGTCTACTTTCTCTCTCTATAGTTTTGCATATTCTGGGCATTTCCTATACATCGTATAATGTGTGGCTCTTTTAGCTGATTTCTTTCACTTAGCAACATGTTTCAAGGTTCATCCATGTTGTAGCATGTACTTCATTCCTTTTTATGGGCAAATAATATTCCATTGTATATGTATAGATATACTATATTTTAGTTGATGGACATTTGGGCTGTTTCTACTTTGGGACAATTCTTTTTTCTTTTGTTTTAATAACCCCACAGTTAACATCCTATACTTTGGGGCAATTATGACTAATGCTGCTGTGAACATTCATGTACACACTATTATGAGGACATATGTTTTCAATAATCTTGGGTCTATAGCTAGGAGTGGAATTGCTGGGTCATATGGTAATTCTATGTTTAACTTTTTGAAGGACTGCCAAGCTTTAGGCAAGATTTTGTGTAAATATAGGATCATGTTTTCCATTTTATTTCAATATTGGAAACTACATGTCAGGATAAGAACCTTAGAAAAAATCATTAACAAAGAGCATAAAATCCTTAAGAAAGGACATAAACTTGAAAGTAAAGCTTATTGAGAATGGTCAAAAGCTAAAGGTGGTTTTGAAACACTGAGCAATTAAGAAGGGTTTATAAGTCATTATTGGCCTCAGTCCTTCAACCTCTTAAAAAAATGACCCTTGATTGGTAGCTTTCTTACATTTTGAAACAATTTTAGACCTACAAGAAGTTGCAAAAATAACACAGCGATGTTCTATGTACCTTCCTCCGTTGCCCTCAATGATAACATCTTAATATAACAAGAGTACTTTATTAAAACCAGGAAACCAACACAGTTACAATACTATTAACTAAACCACAGGTGATTGGTTGCTTTTGGGTTTCCTGCCAGCCCCTGTTTTTTTCCTCCCTTCTTCTTCCAGGTTCTACTTGGAAGTGCCAGTTTTTAGGTGTTGCTTTTGCAATAAAGTTGCCACCCTGGGTGACAGTGTAGATAGCTTAGATAGATGAAGAAAGTATTTTGATGATGGCTGGATAAGGGGTTATTTTAAAGGAAACTAGAAGTATAGAGCCCTGGGCTTGGAGGCAGACACTGTGGAGGACAACCATGCCTTCAGGTGACTTGTTCCTTTATTCCATCGGTCAACAGTCACAATTCTGAGGTGGGGAGGGGGTGCAGTCAGCCTGGCATCCTTGTTCTAGACCAGTGAGGCAATACTTTGGTTCTAGATCTGGATTTAATCCTGGGAGACTAAGTGCCTTCTGCTGTAGTGACTGGAAGAGCTGTCTGCTCATTTATAATGTGTGTACCAGGGCCCTAATTTTCTGTTCAGTTGTAGTCCTGTTATAATAGAGTTGATTTTTATGTTTCCCTTCTTTCTTTCAGTTTCCAGCACAGAATAGTACTTCTAGGGAATCAAAAACCACTTGCATTTATTTTGGGATGGCAAGGGTCTTTATTTGCTGAGGTACTACTTTGTCTTAACACTGAACAAAATCAGTCTTAAGAGTTTTTGGCTCAAAGACAGGAAACCTGAGGGAAAATAAGAAAGCAGAAAAAATAAAAATTTAAAAAAAGTTTTTGAGGCTGGGCATGTGGCTCACACCTATAATCCCAGCACTTTGGGAGGCTGAGGGGGAGGATCACTTGAGCTCGGGAGTTTGAGGCCAGCCTGGGCAACATGGCAGGACTTTGTCTCTACTAATAATTTTTAAATTAGCCAGGTGTGATGGCACATGCTTATAGTCCCAGCTACTTGGGAGGCTGAGGCAGGAGGATTGCTTGAGCCCGGGAGGTTGAGGCTACAGTGAGCTGTGGTTGTGCCACTGTACTCTAGCCTGGGTGACAGAACAAGACCCTGTCTCAAAAAAATAAAAAGTTTTTGCTGAAATTCTCAACTCACTCTCTAGAAATGTTTGTTATTTGATATATATCCCTAAGGAAAATGCCAGCTTTTCACTTTTTATTAAAGGCAAGGCAGAGAGAAGAAAGCTTTAAAAATACATTTCAGATGGAATGCTAGTTGATACCTGATTATAGTGGAAGAACCTGCACTTACAAACTGAGCAGTACAGAAATTCTGTACAAAATGCAGTTGGAGCTGGATACTCTGGAACCAGGAACAAGCAGAAGGACATGAAAGGGGCTGCCTGGGGTAGCATGTCACAGGTGCCAGGTGATCAACTTCTCTTTTGAGTTTGCCATTTCTCTGGTCCTGCTCCTGGTCCCGAGGCTAGCAGGAATTACATGCAACAGCCCCAGAGAGAAGGGATATAGCCACAGGAATACATGAGCCTGTAGAGACCCTAAGTGGAGAGGGAAGGAACAGAGAAGGATGAATCCTGACACACAGGCCGGAATGGTGTCACCAGAGACAGGCACAGACCAAGACAGGCAAATTAAAGACGAGAAGCGCTTCCCACACTGCTGGGCAGCAGGTGGCGGCGACTGCCTTAAAGTCTCAGGTATTTTTAAAGGAAAGCAGCGTGGCCAGTAAAGAGTTGGAAGGGAGGAGAGTGCTTCAGTGTGCATGGTTCTGGAAGTGTACCCAAAAGTGGAACACATACCTAAGACCTTCTCTCAGCAGAAAGTGCACTTCACATGCAGTAATGGCTTCACCTTCAGGCTGCTAACGTTAGAGGCCTCCCTTTTTGGGGAGTTGTTGGTACACTGGAAGCTTAACTCCCACAGCACGGATCTGACCAGGAATGTCAGTCCCTCCAGGATCTGCTGACAGAACATTCTGTCATTGCCACCGCCTATTCAGGAGTCTGTGGCATTTAAAATCAAGCATATTAGAGGCAGCAATAAACCCTCATTCTGAACATCAGTGGTGTTACCGTCTTTCTTACATCCCTCTCTTTCTGGAAAAATGGGACAGTATTTCTTTTTAACAACTTCAGTCTTCCTTTGGGAAGGGATGTGTGTGTGTGTGTGTGTGTGTGTGTGTGTGTTTTCTTACTGATCAATTTCTCTTAGAATGTAATGCTAAGAAGTTTCTTGCTTCAGAATAGATGGCCTCTTAGAATACAAAGGGACCTATATATCATGCCTTCTTTCCCTCAGCCTTCATGTCTGGAAAATTTAGGGTTAAATTTGTATGCCCAGGGCTGTAGCTGTTGAAATTCAAGTTGCTGGCTGGATTTGCTGTCTCTCTTTTTATCCTCACAGGAAATTGCTTCAGTAATTGACTTTTGGGAAAACGAGGCCAAAGTTTTCTTTGTATAGGAACATTTGTGCGGTGTTTATCTCTTTTAATCCCTACAATAGTTAATATCCTCCCTACTTGATTGATGCAGAAACTGAGCAGTGAGTTGAAAGGAGCCTGAGTTCTCCCTAGTCCTTGGTGACCAGGTCTGGATTCAAACCCAGCTCTCCTGCTTCCAAGCCTCTATCCCATAGATGCCTCTCCGCCTCCCAGAATCCAAGGCAATTATTTGTTTCCCGGTTTTAAAGTGCCCATCTGTTAATTTCTTATAATTCATAAAAAAGTAGAAGTAGATTTTGGATAAAATAAGTTGTAGGTGGGAACTTGGGGGCACAGGTGGCAGAAAATGCAGAAGACCTGCGAAAAGATCATGGCATCAGGCAAAGGAAATAGGATTGCAGGCTCTGTCCATTTGGGGTCTGTTGCCTGCCCATGCAAGGGCCAAGGAGGAAGCTCCCTTCCCCCCAACTCCCCCCTCCTCTCTGCCCCTCCCTCACTATGATGTGGCACCCAAGGAGCCCTCTGGCGGGACCGGCTGTGTCCGTCTGACCAAAGGCAGACATTACAGCAGCCTGGAATTCATTCTGGAAGAAAACCTTGCACATTCCTCTGTTTGAGTCAGACTCTGATGGTTTTAAAAAATAGGCTTATACCAATAGGCAACTCAAACTCCATCAATCCTGAGGCGCCTAGAACAGTACACGCAAAGACAAGTCAGGGGAAGCAGGTTCAGAGCTGCCACTCTGACTACAGGCAGTAATGATCATAATCATACTTCATCTGTGCAAGCCTGTACTGCTCATAAAACACTGCTCTCCCTCATGAGCGCATAATAGGCTTAGTTGATGCTGTGAGCGTTGTTCTTATTTCCATTTTATATTTCAAGAAACTGAGGCCCAGGTTGCACTCCTGCTCAAGGGACAGGGCTGGAACTTGAACTAAAATCTTTTGATCATTTGATTCTTCATGGTCTAGTTAGTGAAATATGCCTTGTTGTTGCGGTGGGAGGAGGAGAGGGAGCATAGAGGATTGAGTTCCCTGCAAGTTAAAGAAGGCTTCAATTTGCTAGTTGTCAGCTTGAGATGAAAGACTGGTTGCTCTGAGATGTGGCTGCCGGCAAGTCAGGTGTAGACTCGCTGGGCAGGAGTGAGGCCACCTTTGCTGTTGTGCCTCCAAACACACAAAGAATCTATCCAAATTTCTTTTTTTTTTTTTTTTTTTTTTGAGACGGAGTCTTGCTCTGCCGCCCAGGCTGGAGTGCAGTGGCCGGATCTCAGCTCACTGCAAGCTCCGCCTCCCGGGTTCACGCCATTCTCCTGTCTCAGCCTCCCGAGTAGCTGGGACTACAGGCGCCCACCTCGTCGCCCGGCTAGTTTTTTGTATTTTTTAGTAGAGACGGGGTTTCACCGTATTAGCCAGGATGGTCTCGATCTCCTGACCTCATGATCCGCCCGTCTCGGCCTCCCAAAGTGCTGGGATTACAGGCTTGAGCCACCGCGCCCGGCCCCAAATTTCAAGTATGTATAGACAGTTCTACTGCAGGATAAATAGGACATCTCTTGGCACTCCTGAAAGGTTAATGAGCCCAAGGCAGATATGAGTTGAACTGAGCCTTAAAGTTGGTTCTAAGTGATTTGTTTTTATAAATTATTAAATGATTTCAAGATCATTATCCTGGCCTGGCTCTTCCAATTATTGCCCTGACTTGAGCCTCTCTTTGAACTCTATAGAGTGAGACAGCAAAGACCACACCTGCCAGACACTGGCTTTTTTCTTTGTTCTTTTCCTCTGAATTAATTCCCCTTTTCTGTGCCTGTCGGCTATCTTATTGTAGCTGGTAGACAAATCTAGTGCTATCTTTTCTCTTTCTTCTCATTTTCTTTTTTCGATAGAGCTAAAATTTGGAATCTGTCTTCCTGTATTTATATACGTAGTTTCTGATGATAATGAGTTGTAACTGTGATGTCCCAAAACATCAAATATGCCCCCCAAAGTAAATACTAGTCTGGTAAATGGTGAGGGAAATATAAACAAAAACAGGTGACATGGCATAGGCATGCATATTTTTGCCCATTGGGGTATTTTAAACAACCATCTTTGTTTCTTTGTCCTCCCTTGCCTTGCACATCTCTCTGCCCAGCTTGATTCTTCCCCACTCAAGCTCTTTTGTTCATTTCTTCCCTGCTTTTTGTTTCAAACACATATTCCCACCATGGCTGGGTCTTTCTCTGGAGTTGGTATGTGGTTGGTGGGCTATTCTCCACCTAGTTTGTGTTCATGAAATTGTCTGGTTCACGGTCCACTGATTACCCAAGGGTCCTTGTTGCTGAGAAGACAGAACACTACCAAGGAGCCTGGTTGTTAAGGCATTTCCTTAGAAATGCTAAGCCCAGGCCAAGCGTGGTGGTTGACGCCTATAATCCCAGCATTTTGGGAGGCTGAGGTAGGTGGATCACTTGAGGCCAGGAGTTTGATACCAGCCTGGTCAACATAGTGAAACCCCGTCTTTACTAAAAATGCAAAAATTAGCCAGGCATGGTGGTGGGTACCTGTAATCCCAGCTACTCAGGAGGCTGAGGCATGAGAATCACTTGAACCTGGGAGGCAGAGGTTGCAGTGAGCCGAGATTACACCACAGCACTCCAGCCTGGGTGACAGAGCAACACTCTGTCTCAAAAAAATAAAATAAAATAAAAAAAGAAATGCTAAGCTGAGTGTTTGGGAAGGAGAAACCAGGCCTCCATTCTCAGCGCCATATTCCCTTCAGGCACTTTGCTTCCAAGAAAAATCTTCCGGGAGGCACACAATCACTAAAGAAAAGTAAGAGGTGAACTAGCTTTGAAAGCAGATCCCATCCCTCAGCCCTTAGCAAGTTGCACGACCTCTAACACGGGTGGCCTCTCTGTTGGTGCAGGTGACAAGGCCACCTTCCAGCTACAGGTTCGCCAGGTAGAGGACTATCCTGTGGACTTGTACTACCTGATGGACCTCTCCCTGTCCATGAAGGATGACTTGGACACTATCCGGAACCTGGGCACCAAACTCGCGGAGGAGATGAGGAAGCTCACCAGCAACTTCCGGTTGGGATTTGGGTCTTTTGTCGATAAGGACATCTCTCCTTTCTCCTACACGGCACCGAGGTACCAGACTAATCCATGCATTGGGTAAGTGACCAGTTGCCCTTCTGTTGGGTACTTAAGGGTGGGAGAATGGAGTAGTAGGAAAATTTAGCTCAAAGAAAGAATTAAGGAAGGCATGGTTAGGAGGGGTGGCCAGGCTTAGGCGTTTAATTTGATTAATGATAACCATACATTCTCTCCTTTTCTGACCTATGAAGAAGTGAGTGAACTGTCACAAGGTTGTAAAGATAAAATGATCACAACCCCTTGATTTTCCTGCCTGCCATGCACAGCACCACTTGCTCACATTAATAGAATTCAGAAAATGTCTTCAGGGAGTGATGGATCCAGATTATCAGGGAGGCAGCAGGCAGGGCAACTTAAACTTTCCCCTTGCTTGTAGTAACTGAGGTGCCTGGGGAGAAATGAATTCAAAATTTGTCCCTGTTGTTTTTCTATAAATAACTATAACTTATTTTCACATAATTAGACTAAAATCCTATTTTAAAGGTAAGCATTTTTTTCAACATAAACACCTGAACTAGAAAAGATTTGACATATTATTAGAAAACAGGTGTCTCTAACTGCTGCAACAGATACTATAATAACAAAGTGTATAATTTGCTGGAAGTTTATTTCCTGCTCCTCAAGTCCAACTGGGTCTCTTCATTTGTGGAACTTCTCCTGCAAGCAGTGACTCAGGGACCTAGTTGCCTTCCATCTTCCAGGCTTTCCATCTTCCACACATGGCTTCTAAGGTCATGCTGCCTAGAGGGTCATGCATAGGAGGATAGGCCTTTGCCATGCCTGCTCCCACATGTTATTAGACAGAACAGAACTGAGCCAGGAGGCTGAGAACTAGCATAGCTGTATGCCCAGGAATCAGAAGAAATAGGATTATTGAGCAGGTCTCTGCCATGGGGTGTTTGTGTGCATGTTGGGGGTGGTGGTTGTATAAGGGGATTACATTCTTCAGCCCATGCAACACAACCTCTACTAGGTTGGTTTCTTTCCTTTTTAGTCTTTCAGGAGTTCCTTTAAATGTCAAGATTATGCAAGTGACTGCAGTGAGTGGTAACTTCCAACTCTTGCTTTCCTTGTCTCCATATTTAACTTTAGTGAGGGTTTGTGTTGTAAGGTCCAAAACTAGTCATGAGATAGGGAACAACTAAGACTTAAGTTTTTACTAAGTGTCAAGGCCTTACTGAATATTTTCTATAGATTATCTCATTTAAATCTCATAACAATCTGGTGAGTTCTCTAAGGTAGGTATAAGCCAGATTTTAAAGATGCAGAAACTGAGGCCTAGAGAGAATAACTTACCCGATATTATACAAACAGCAAGGGGTAGAGCTGGAATATGAATACAAACTACTTTTATAGTCTGCATTTGCTTTTTTTTTTTTTTTTTTTTTTTTGAGACAGAGTCTCACTCTGTTGCCCAAGCTGGAGTGCAGAGGTGCGATCTCGGCTCCCTGCAACCTCCACCTCAGCCTCCTGAGTAGCTGGGATTACAGGTGCATGCCACCACACCTGGTTGATTTTTGTATTTTTAGTAGAGATGGGGTTTTACCATGTTGGCCAGGCTGGTCTTGAACTCCTGACCTCAGATGATTTACCCACCTTGGCCTCCCAAAGTGTTGGGATTACAGGCATGAGCCACTGCACCCGGCCTGCATTTGCATTTAATATAATGCCTTCTTCCCCATTAAAATCACACTACAACACAGATACTTTACCTTAGGCTGAGTAATAATACCTGCTCCAAAACCACCCTACCCCAATCTCCTAGGCTTACCTGAGGATAATGGTAGGCTATGTGGCAGTAATGTACAGTCTCCAAATCTCAGTGGCTGAACACAATGAAAGTTTTTTTTTTTTTTTTTTTTGCTTGTGCAAAATCTGATGAGGGCTGAGCTGCTTTCCTTGGCAGCTCTCCGTGCAGTAACTCAGGGATCTAGCTCCTTCCATCTTGTGATGCCATTCTCAATTCTTGGTCTTCCAGCTGCCACCAAGGGGACAGAAAACCCCTGAGCCCTTCCCTCTCCACAAGTCCTCTTTGGTAGCCTTCAGAGCTGCCAGCTCCAAGTTGGGCTGGGTGGTGGGAGCGAGTTAGTGTGCTGGTGGCATGGGCTCTTCTGAATCCCTCCGGATCCTTCTGTACATCTCCTAGAAGCTGACTTAGATCTTCTCCAGGGATTGGGAACTGACACTGGTGGAAAAACAGTAAGACAAGAAAAAGTTTTAAATACAAATGAAACTCTAAATTCTTTTTTTTTTTTTGGAACGGAGTCTCGCTCTGTCGCCCAGGCTGGAGTGCAGTGGCCGGATCTCAGCTCACTGCAAGCTCCGCCTCCCGGGTTTACGCCATTCTCCTGCCTCAGCCTCCCGAGTAGCTGGGACTACAGGCGCCCGCCACCTCGCCCGGCTCGTTTTTTGTATTTTTTAGTAGAGACAGGGTTTCACCGCGTTAGCCAGGATGGTCTCGATCTCCTGACCTCGTGATCCGCCTGCCTCGGCCTCCCAAAGTGCTGGGATTACAGGCTTGAGCCACTGCGCCCGGCCAAACTCCAAATTCTTTAACCACGAAGAGGCACTAGGCATCATCATTTGCTGGGTTTAGCTTCCTCCTGGTGACAGGTGGCCACAGGGACTATTATTACTTTGATCCTATCTCCAAGGCCCTTTTCAACTAAGTCCGGGTGCCAAATGTTTTTTGTTGAAATTTTGCTACTTACCAGGAGCAACAGCATCTTAACAGCAAGCCTTAATCAAGCCTTTTTTCAATTCATCTGGAATAGTGATTTTATTTGCTTCTTTTCACCTCTGTCCTAATTGGGCCCTGTCTCCAGACAGATAGGGTGTGTCCCCACTTTCATTCTTCCATGGCCCTTCCACTGACTGAGACACTAGATTGGAAGCTGGCAGAGAATCAAGGGCTGGCTCTAGGCGCTCAGCATTTAAATATTCAAAGTTATGACACATTACTTATTCAGAGCTTACTCTCTAAGTCCTCTAAGGCAGAACCCGTTACAGACAGTAAAACTCTTGACAGTGAGTACAAGGCACACTGAAAAGCTACTTATAAGGCAGGAAGTCCAGTGAAGAATGAGAGTGTGGAAGGAAACCTCGGGCCTGAGTTATGTGAAACTCTCTTCTCTGAGCTGGGGGGCACACGCAGTGCGGGGGCACACTGTGGCTTGATGAGCAGGCTGAGCTTTGTCTCCCTAAGTCCAGGCAGCACGGCATCCTGTGTCTCCTGGGTTCAAGTGATTCTCCTGCCTCAGCCTCCCGAGTAGCTGGGATTACAGGCACGTGCCACCATACCCGGCTAATTTTTGTATTTTTAGTAGAGATGGGGTTTCACCATGTTGGCCAGCCTGGTCTTGAACTCCTGACCTCAGGTGATCTACCCGTCTCGGCCTCCCAAAGTGCTGGGATTACAGGGGTGAGCCACTGCGCCCGACCTAAAGTATTTTTAAATTATTCTGTTTCTGTTTCTTGAATTGTGAATCCTTCAGGTGGATCCACAGCAGGTCAGTGTATTGGACCTGCTGACATGCCTTCATGAATTGTTTTTCGTGCAATTTGTAAGCTTTTCATTAGCACATCTTCATTGGAGGTTGTGGGAGCATCCCTGCAGAGCAGTTTTATGCTTGCTGCTGTTGAGAATCTCCAGGCTCACCGTGGGACTAGTTTTTCTGTTAACTTTTCAATTGGAGGGAGAGGGGAGGGATGGCACTGGGAGTTATACCTGATGTAAATGACAAGTTGATGGGTGCTGACGAGTTGATGGGTGCAGCACACCAACATGGCATAAGTATACATATGTACAAACCTGCACGTTATGCACATGTACCCTAGAACTTTAATAATAATAATAATAATAATAATAATAAATTACATTCAGTGTAGCAAATACTGTTAGCTATCTACCCAACCCATCTTTCCATCTTTCTTTCTAACAGAGCCTTGATTTTCAAAAAAAAAAACAAAAAACTTTTCAATTGGAGATGACTTTACCATAAAGGCAGTGTATTCCAGTTGCTCAGGCCTGGAGTTACAGTTTTTTTGTT
The DNA here is from genome assembly GCF_001698545.2 of Rhinopithecus bieti. Taxonomy (NCBI): domain Eukaryota; kingdom Metazoa; phylum Chordata; class Mammalia; order Primates; family Cercopithecidae; genus Rhinopithecus; species Rhinopithecus bieti. The sequence continues at coordinate 860,763 of NW_016816842.1, forward strand.
TGTTTGTTTGTTTGTTTGTTTTTGAGACGGAGTCTCGCTCTGTCGCCCGGACTGGAGTGCAGTGGCCGGATCTCAGCTCACTGCAGGCTCCGCCTCCCGGGTTTACGCCATTCTCCTGCCTCAGCCTCCCGAGGAGCTGGGACTACAGGCGCCCGCCACCTCGCCCGGCTAGTTTTGTATTTTTTTTTTTTTAGTAGAGACGGGGTTTCACGGTGTTAGCCAGGATGGTCTCGATCTCCTGACCTTGTGATCCGCCCGTCTCGGCCTCCTAAAGTGCTGGGATTACAGGCTTGAGCCACCGCGCCCGGCCTGGAGTTACAGTTTTTATGGGTAATTCATCTCATTCGTGACAGACGGTCAGCTTCCGTGCCGCTTTCCTGGACCAGTAGCTGGAGTTTTTCTGTTTCTGGTTTTAGTGGCACAGCAGCTCATTGTAGTGTTGGGCTTTATGCACAGAGCCCTATTCCAGTGTTCAGCCCTGTGCAGGACTGAGGCTCAGCATGTCTTCCAAGCCCGCAGGGCCCCAGTCAAGGCCTGACGCATTGCAGGGGTCCTTGGCATGAGTGCCTGCCCATTTCCTACCTATTTTTTTTTTTTTTTTTGAGACCGAGTCTCACTCTGCTGCTCAGGCTGGGGTGCAGTGGCACGATCTCAGCTCACTGCACCCTCCACCTCCTGGGTTCAAGTGATTCTCCTGCCTCAGACTCCTGAGTAGCTGGGATTATAGGTGCCTGCCACCACGCCCAGCTAATTTTTTTATTTTTAGTAGAGATGGGGTTTCACCGTGTTGGCCAGGCTGGTCTTGAACTCCTGACCTCAAGTGATCGCCTCAGCCTCCCAAAGTGCTGAGATGACAGGCATGAGCCACTGCACCCGGCCCCCACCTATTCTTTTAAGTCCATTCATTTGTTTTTTGTTTTTTTATTTTTTATTTTATTTTGTTTTATTTTATTTTATTTTTTGCCAAAACCAAATACTTCTGAAAGTTTCATTCATTTATTTAATGGTTTCCTCTTCATTTCTGGGATTTACTTTCTAAGCTTCCAGTCTAGGCTATATATTAAAATTTTTTAAATTACATTTTATCCAGCAGTTCTACATGGTTAGTGTTAGAAAAAGCAGATAAGATGTTTTCATTCCTGTTCCATGACATGGAGAGCCTTTCCATGTCAGCTTGATCCATGATATTCTCCTGAGGCATTAGATTGTTTTCTGGATTTGCCTAGGTCTGGTGTCTTCAAATTGGATTCACTCTTTATACATACAGACACTCCCTTGGCTTTTTAACCATATATATTTTATGTTTTATCTCCCTTGTTAATAATCCTTAATTTAGTGACTGTGTGCATGGTGCTTATTTGGGGTCTCACAGCACAGACACATGAGAGGGGTGGTATAGTCTCCTGGTATGACCCCAAAACATCTGGATCTTCAGGCCACTCAGACAGCTGTTCTGGGGTTAAGTCAGATAACTTGTCACAGGTGACATCCGATTCCAGTGTCAATGGAGACACTCCTAGCGTCTGTGTGACAAAGCTCTTTTCCTCTTGGTGTGAAGTGACTCTGACTTAGTTATACTAAATTCTCTGCAATGAAGACTTCTGTCTGGCAAACACATTTTCTAATTCCTAACTACTTAACAGACATTCTTCGAAGTAAAAATGTATCTGCTCATTGCTGTTTGTTGTTTGCTGTTTGCAGGAGTGAAAGGGAGGAGGTAAAACATGCTGAGCTGTAGCTGAGTTTCTCACAGCTTTCCTGGTTAAACAACAATTATTATTCAGTTTCTTTCCTCCCTGCCCACTACCAACTGGACCAAGTGTAAAAAAACACACACCTGAAGTCCTAAATCATGGGCCAGAGCCACATAAGTGAGGGCAGGATGTTGGAGGAATAGAGGGGGGAGAGTTTGGATAGACTTACTTCCTTCTGGGCCTATGATCCACTTGCCAAATAGCTACAGATGGGACCTCAGTTCCTTCTTCCAGCTGGGAATGTAATTTCCATGATTGTTCTTTTCATGACAAAACGAGGAGGTAATGGAAAGTTTGGGTGGCCTGAGGCTGAGGTTTAAAAAAAGCTCCACCTGTCCAAGTACAAGGTGTTCATGAAGATTTCAGGAAAGGAGAAGGGAGAAACACAAAGGAAAGCCAGGCAGGGAGAGCCCATTGCTGCCGCTGGCCTGAGAGGTAGAGCGTGACTGTCACAGGAGTGGGACTGATTGATTCTGTGCAGGGTGGGCCTGTTGCTGGGGACTCTGTGCTGTGCTCTTGTGACTGTGTGGATGGAGCAGGGACTGTAGCCCTGAAAGGGAATGGAATGGCCCCTTAGAGAGCCAATGATTGCCCCTTTACAGAAGGGAGCCTGCCCAGACCTGCCCTGGTGAAGCTGATTTTGACGGCAGTTAAGGCAGGGTCCTCCTAGCTGTTGCTAAGGCTGTTTTCTTTCCCATGTATGCAGCTTGAATTAGATTATAAAGCCTTTCCCTCAGGCCTGTTAGTGCTCGTTTCCCATCATTTATCCTGAAAGAGGGACTTCCTTAACACGGCCAGAGACCCTGCACATTCTGGCCCAGCCTGCCTCCCAGGCTCCTCCTCGTCCACCCTCACCCCTCACTCTGCACTACAGCCCCCCTGGCCTCCCTCTGTCCCTGGGGTCTGTGCTCCCTCCTGTCACAGGACTCTTGCACATGCTCTTCTCTGGCTGGAACACTCTCCCCTCTTTCCTTTACTTTGTGAAACCGTTGGTAAAACAATACAAGCTCCCTCTTCCAATTTTATTAGCTCTAGATCAAGCTGAAACTCTTAGAGCTGTAATGGAAAGTAACTTCTTCAGGAATGGGGTCACCTGGAGTCTCCATAGGAGACTGAAAAGGAGATCACCCAATATTTCAAGAGAAAGGCTTGGTATTAACCTACTATTGATGTGTAATACTTCCTTCTTTCCCAATTTCCAGACACCACTTTCCATTTGAAGATGCTTAGTTTCTAAATAATTTTTATTGCATTTAGCAGCATTGATTGTTTGTTGGTACAATATTTAGAAATGAATGAAGAAGCAGATAAGATGTTTTTATTCCTGTTCCATTGAGCATTTGTCCATGTGCCTGCACATCCTGGTCACTGAGTGGGTTGACATGACAAGGTTATATGATCCTGTGATCCTTTGTTGCGTGGCAGCAGCATTGATGTAGAAGCTGGTTGCATGGAGTAACTCCACTTACATTGCCCTCACTGGGCATCATCCACATTCCTTAGCCCAGAGGACACTTCGTGTCCACTCTGCCTAGGCTGGCCCACACCCTATGTCCCACATACCTTTCAATGCCCATGTCAAGTCTTCCTCCAACCATGGTAGCCTACTATTATCTCTGTTTCCTTTTAACCATTTGTCCATACCATTCATTTACAACATGGCATATACAGCCTTGCCTGCAGTTTAGGGCTGATGTTTAGAGAGTAGGGACTATGTTATTTATCTTTGCTGTCTCCACTGTGCCTGTCCTAGGGGCATGTAGTAGGTTCTGGGTGAACAGTTATTGGTGCCTCTCAAGGCACTCAGTGAATGCTCAGAACACTTGGTAAAGATTTACAGACAATGATGGAAAAATGACTCTTCTCTTCTTTCTCTCTAGTTACAAGTTGTTTCCAAATTGCGTCCCCTCCTTTGGGTTCCGCCATCTCCTGCCTCTCACAGACAGAGTGGACAGCTTCAATGAGGAAGTTCGGAAACAGAGGGTGTCCCGGAACCGAGATGCCCCTGAGGGGGGCTTTGATGCAGTACTCCAGGCAGCCGTCTGCAAGGTAACTTTCCTTTCTGGTCCTGTCCCTGCACGGGGAGGTCAAGGTAGAGAGCATCAGTGGGTGCTGGTACTTCCTGCAGGAGACTTTGAGTGCCCTGGCATATGGCTCCTGACCACTCCAAAGTCAGAGGGTGAGCTCAGTGGAACCTCTGGGAAATCTACAGCAACCAAATCAGCCAGAGCTCAGGAATGGATTGGGCTGGTGTGTGTCTCTCTGCCAGGGTGTGGTTGTGTGCAATGGAGTACTGTCTGCCAGAAGACAGCTGTCTGCATTGATACATTGGCTTTTTGGTTTATTTTCAGGGGAAAAAAGTAAAGGTCAAGTCATAGGCATAGAAGCTTGTAGAGCTTTCTGGACCAATTTTGGCAAATCTTAGAGATTGCTCTCTTGGGAAACCCAGTTGGAAAAGAATTGTGTGGCATCTTTGGTTGCAATTCTAGTTGTTTTCCTCCTGCTTCTCTGTGATTATATGAATCCAGAGGGAGGGCCTAGACTTAGATCAGAAATGAACTCATGCTTCGAGGGGTTCCAGTCCTAGCAAAATATATAAATGGAATGTTGGTGATAACATAGTCTTAAAATAATTTTCTACTGTTGAAACAACCCAATAACAATAACAAAAAAATCTCTCTTGAATTTACTCTCATAACACATACTTCAAAAATGTGTGTGTCTCTTCTTAGTCTTTGTGCATACATTTAGTATTTTTTCATAGTGGTCATCAATAGAGTGTGAATAATTGGTGATGCTTTCTTGAAAATTCACTCAATAGGTGGGGACTCTTCCATTTGGGGAGGGCAAGGTCAGAGGCTAGAACTCAGTCTAGAGAGCCTGCATATGGCAGCTGCTATTCACTGACTAAGCGATAAGCACTTAATTGCTCACTTACATAGTTTCTGACCTCAGAGCTTGAGTCTGGTGTGTCACACAGACTCCTGTTTCCTCTCCACTCAATCCTTGACAAGATGGGAAGAAAACCCCAGTTATCCTTTCTGAAATAAAAAACCAAAATGGCAGAAGGAAATGGATAAGGAGAAGGTAAAATGTAAAGAAAGCAGCAACAGCCATCTGCAGTTCTCTTGGTCCCACTGTGGTTCTGCCCTTCACAGAGTCCGTGGGCCCCTCCTGGAGAAGAAGGTAGCAGTGGTGTCCTATCCAGGAAGGCTGCAGTGTGGCCTCTTCCCAGCTGCTGGCCAGAGCCAAATGGTTTGATTCAGAAGTCCCTGGTGTCTTTTAGCAGTCTGAGAGAGCCACATGGAACACAGCTAGAATGTATTCAGTTCTGAACCTTTCAAATGTTTCACAAAATAGTTTATGAATTTGATTCAGAAAGAAAATTATATTTTGACTGACTTTCAGATATTGACTATAGGAGGCGTTTTCTCAGACATTCAGCCAAATTCTGCTTTTGGTAAGCAAAAAAAAAAAAAAAAAAATAGTGCAGAGAAGACATAGGATCCCCCTCATCTCCCCACTTTGAGAATTTTATGGATTTTCTTTTTTTGGGAGATAAATTCAATCTTTCTCTGGAGAAAGAACCCAATTACAGGCCTAAGCAGTGTCTGAGTATATTTTATTTAATTAGATGAATTGGAAGGGCGTGTTTGATCACTTGGACCACAGTGGTCTTTGCAAAGCCATTTGATCCAGTCTTATGTCTATGGAACCTTCCTGTGCCATCCCCGATGGATGAACTCTTCAACCCTTTGAGACACAGTATTTCAAGACTCAAGCATTTCAGAGGCGATGCTAGCAGATTTTCTCAATTCACTGCCTGGATCTGGTGGATTATTATTGACGGAGAGGCACTTTATGAGCAAGTTTCAGGCTTATGCCTGTTGAAATTTGCTCTTATTCCTCACCACGACCTTTGCAAAAGGGAATACCTGGAAAGTTAATAATTGCTCAGAATTATGCAGCCGATGAGCCTCCAGCATCTCTCTTCGCCTTTTCTTTTCCATTGTGCTGTCAGTTTATGTTCCGGTGCATACTAAGCAATTTATTTCTCACTTGACATCACCTATTTATAAAATATGTCATCCTTCCAGCTCACCACAGCCTTATGGTAACAAAAAATTGGAAGTAGTTTATGGACTACCTTTGGATGAAAGACTATGCAACAGTCATACTATTTAAAATATTTAATGACTTGAACAATGTGTAAGATATTAGTATCAGATGGCTCTAATAGTAACTTTGTTCTCTCTTGGCTCTCCTAGGAAAAATTGTCCTTAAGGAAGATATAACTCAATGTTTTACATTTTAAGAATTTCCAGAATAATACGTAAGATAAATTATGATTGGCATGGGAAGCAGGTTATAAAACAGTATGGACAGTATACTTCTGTTTTGCAAACAAAAGAAAAAAATTGGGCAAAGATTGGAAATAGAACAAAATGATAACAGTGGTTGTCTCAGGTGACAGGATTATATTTTTCTGATAGGTGATAGGCTTATTTTCTTCTTGGTGACTTTTTGTTTAATATTAACTAAATTTCCACAGTGAATATGTATGATTTCTTTCTTTTTTTTTTTTTTTTTTTTTATTCTGGAACAGTTTCAGAATAAAGAATGGTGAAATGAAACCTCATGTACTCATTGTTCATCTTTAATGATTACTAACTCATGACCAGTCTTGTTTCATTTGTATTCCCAACCACACCCATATTTGAAGCAGGCCTTGGCTATCATTTGTAAGTCTTAGGTATCCCTTACTTTGTTTACTGAATGCTGTGTCTCCTCCTGATCTGGCCAGATTAAAGGCCCTTCCACTGGATCCTGCAAACAGTGGAACAGAGGGAGAAGGCCTGGAATCTTGTGCAGTTGGCTCGTGCGTCACAAGGGCTGGAGCTGGCCAGGCAATTCCCCGGCAGCACTGCACGCTCTACTTCCCCTGACCCTGTGCCCTGGAGATGGAGCTGATAAGAGGCCTATCTCCCAGCGCCACAGGGAGCTCTTTGTCCTGGTTTTATTCTCACTCTGGTTTTTTTCTCCTTCTTGTTTCCCTGAATGGACTGTTAGTTATCAACTTGTGGGATTTGGGGTATGGAATATTCACATGTCTGACTTTAAATACACCTCTGTGGCCTGCTCTTAGAAAGTTGTTCTTTGCAAAAAGAAGGAAAGATAGTTTCTTCTATTTAGGATTCCTGAATAGTTTCTATTTAGGATTCATTCCATTTATGATAAGGACCCTGCTTCTATGAATGGAGGTTTTGAGTTGCTTTATTTATCCTCTGCCGGTCACATTGCTGTGAGAGGTCATCTAACAGCATCCACAGCTAAGCATCCACAGCTAAGGGATGCCTGTCTCGTCAAGGCAGGCATTTTTTTCTAATGCACTGTTCCTGGCTGGAGTTGGAGAATGCCACTGCCTGTAATTTTTTATCTTTACCCAGAGCCTATGATTGAACCTGTTTATAGGTTTTTATGGTCAGAATAAGGGTTTATCTGCCAGGACCTTCTGGAAGTTGACTCTAAGTTGTTTGTTCTAAAATTGTACAGGCGGAAGTGTGATGTGTGGTTCAGACTGGAAATATGACTGCTTTCCTATTAACTCAAAACAGGGCACGCCCTTGGCCTAGGGAGGACAAAGGGTGAACAGTTGCCTGGAAGCTCTGGGTCCCAACTTATCAATTATCACTTTGCTCTTCTTCATGGCTCTCAGGTTAAAGAAGTTACTTGTACATTTGAGCTTGGCTGGGTACATGCTAGCAGAACAGTATTCTATGTGCTGCTTTTTTTGGTCAGCCAGAAAATAAATCAATGCAACCAAGCACGTTTCCCTGTTTGTCTCCACTGATAGAGCCCTGGCACGTATCCTTTGTATTCTTGAGACAGAGTTTCGTTTTAATCCTGATTCTCTTAATTTTGCATTATGTGTTCAATTTTTAAAGCATTTATGTCCTCTCAGAAATGGGTGGATGAATAAGTTTTTTTTTTTTTTTTGAGACGGAATCTCACTTTGTCATCCAGGCTGGAGTGTGCAGTGGCGCAATCTTGGCTCACTGCGAGCTCCGCCTCCCAGGTTCAGGCCATTCTCCTGCCTCAGCCTCCCAAGCAGCTGGGACTGCAGGCACTTGCCACCATGCCTGGCTAATTTTTTAGTATTTTTTTAGTAGAGACAGAGTTTCACCATATTAGCCAGGATGGTCTCAATCTCCTGACCTCGTGATCCACCTGCCTCGGCCTTGCAAAGTGCTGGGATTGCAGGTGTTAGCTCTGCGCCCGGCCAAATAAGTTCTTAAAGCAAACAAGGTAGATTTATGTATTGAATAACTTTTTTTGGCAGGAATTGAGACCTTTATTCTTCCCTGGCCAGAATATCTTATCTAAAATGAAGACCACAGCCTCAGAGGAGCCATGATTCTTGTTGGAGGATCCTTACCAGAGTCCTACAGTATATTGGTAGGACTCTGATAAGGGTTGTTCCCATTTTACAGGGGTGGAAACTGTGTGTCACAAGGGACTAATTGCACTTAGTAAGGAGTAGAACCAGAATGTGAACCAGTTCTGTTGATTCGAAATGTGTTACTCAGTGACTGTGTGCTCTGGGAAGTAGCAATAATGCACTGTTGAGCAAGGGATACTGCATTTATTTATTTAAAAAAACATTTTTTTTTCTTTTTTTTTGGAAAGGAGGTCTCACTCTATCACCCAGGCTGGAGTGCAGTGGTGAGATCATGGCTCACTGCATCTTCGCCCAGCTAATCTTTTTGTATTTTTAGTAAAGACAGGGTTTCTCCATGTAGGCCAGGCTGGTCTTGAACTTCTGGGCTCAAGTGATCTGCCCACCTCAGCCTCCCAAAATGCTGGAATTATAGGTGTGAACCACGGCACCCAGCCTATTTATTATTATTTTTTAAATAATACATTCCAAATCTAGGAAGGCACTGAATTTAGAGTCATGTTTTCCTGACTCAAGCTCTGACTCTTCTGCTGTCGGCTGCCTCCATGGAAGCCAGTTGACTTCTCCAGGCCTCAGAGAGCACATCTGGGAGAGGCAGGGAGGCACGGGACTGGAGGGAGGTGCTCCAGGTTGCCTTCCATCTGTGCCAGCCAGTGCCACTTCTTGCAGAGGACTTGGTCACAGCCCTGTCTCCTTTGCTCAGGGCTTTGATTTTGCTTTTTTGTCTCTTCTGGCTCAGGCTTAAGCCTCAGACCCAGTAGGGGCTGCTGCAGATTCCTGTAAAATGTGGAAAATTCCCCAGTCCCAGAGTCAGGCACAACATTGTCAGGGATTCCTCTTGCCCCCTCCCAACTCCCAGTCCCTGCAGAATTGACTTGCTTTCTTTTACCTTATTGCCTGATTTCTTTTAGACCTCAGACTTGTGTCACTTTTCCAAGCATGAGTTCAGAAATACAGGAGGAATTGCCTTTCTTTCTTCAAGGAAGGCATCTCCCCACTCCTCCAACCTCCGCACCACCTGAAGAGAGGGACCCGCCACATGTTCTGCTTCCCGGCTGTCTGCGTTGTTTGTCTCAGCATGTGTGAGCTGCTTCTGCTAGCAGATCTCACCACAGGTTTCCAGGGCTTGATCCAGCGCCAGGCTGCCTGCTTTTCCTGTGCTGCTGTGTCTTTGGGAAGCACCACTAAAGTATTGGATTTCCCTGGGCATTGTGCATGCAGATGTGCAGACCCTCCGCTCTGCGGGGTTGTTGTCAGACAGGTGTGGTGCAGCTTCTCCTTGGCTTTCTGTGTGGCAGAGGGCAGTGGTTTCATGTGCACCCCTGAATCCTTCTACTGTTTTGGTCTCTCAGGCGGCATCCCAAGTGCAGGACTTCGTGTTTTCCTTGCTCTGCCTTCTGCTGTGAGCTGTGTTGTGGGCACCGACAGCTGCTGTTCTGGGTTGAGCGGTGGGAACTGGCTGAGTCATAACTCAGTATTGTGAACAGGGCACATGGAAGAGTTTGCATTTCTTTTTGCCCTCTAGTGTAAACCAGTCACATGCCTGCTTTGCACCTGTGCTTAGGAGGTGTCTGCACATGCTGGTGGCTCCCTTCACTGATCAAGGCAGGGAATAATCATCCCGGGGGAAGGGTAGGAGGCCCCTTTGATGGCTGGGGCTCTATTTTCATACCAGGCGAGAGTGTCAATTTTTTATTTTAAGTCAGAGGCTCCTTCTTGCTTGGAATGTCCACTGGGCAAAGATGAAAGGAGACAGGAATTTGCTCTTGGGCTCTTGTTGCAAGGCTCTCTGCCTGTGGCCTCTACCTGTGGCCTCTGGATTCCAGCCACAGTGACCTGGAGTCCATTACTCTGACTCAGGCAAGGCCTTTGCACGTGCTCTTTCCTCTGTTTGGATACTCCATTCCTGTATTCCTGGATTTCTTTGATACTCCTTCCCTGTATTCCTGATTGGCTGGCTTCCCTTCCTCCCTCCCTCCCTTCCTCCCTCCCTCCCTCCCTCCCTCCCTCCCTCTCTCTCTTCCTTCCTTCCTTCCTTCCTTCTTCCCTCTCTCCCACCCTCTCTTCCCCCCCTCCCTCCCTCCTTCTCCC
>NW_016816842.1:871231-980000 GCF_001698545.2 Rhinopithecus bieti
TTCTCTTCTCTTCTCCTTCCTTCCTTCCTTCCTTCCTTCCTTCCTTCCTTCCTTCCTTCCTTTCTTTTCTTCCTCTCCTTTTCTTTCTTTCTTTCTTTCTTTCTTTCTTTCTTTCTTTCTTTCTTTCTTTCTTTCCTTCTTTCTTTCTTTCAGTAGATTTTATTTTTTATAGCAGTTTTAGGTTCACAGCAGAAATGAATAGAAAATAAAGAATCCCACAACTTCCCTCTGGCCACTGCACACACAGCCTCCCCCACCATCAGCATTCCACATCCGTGTGGTATATTTGTTACAATCAGTGACCCGGTCAGTGTTGACACATCATTATCAACCAGAGTCCATAGTTCACAGTAGGGTTCACCCTTGGTTTGTACAGTTCTGTGGGTTTTAACAAATGTACGACAACAGGTAGCCACCATTAAATACCACACAGAGTAGCTTCCCTGCCCCGGAAGTCCCTGTGCTCCACCTGTCTATTCCTGCTTCCTCCCCCTGAATCTGTTTTCCTTTTAATGTCTAACCTGTGCCTGTTTGTGTTTCAGATCTCAGCTTCACTGTCTATTTGTCAGAGAAGCCCTTGCTGATGGACTTCCCTGACTAGGTCAGGATGCCCTGGCTCCAGGCAAGCCCTTAATCACTTCTGTCCTAGTTATCATCTTATTTTTATTTATTTGAAGCATTCCTGGAATGCCTGCCTCTCTTTGAGATCGTGAACTCCCTGAAGGCAGGGATATGTCTTTTTTCTCATGACTGTATTCCCAGCACCACACACTGCTGGGCACATAATAGGTCCTTGTTAAACATCTGGTGAACAAAGGCTTCGTTCTCACAGTTGCCTTGGTGCTTCTGAAGTTCAGGAATACCAGGTTCTTCTGGCCCCAAGCTTGTCCCATCCTGGATGGGACTTCCACCCTCCCATCCACCAGGCTGCCTCCATGGAATTTATAGTGCTTCGTGCAAATTCATTAAAGCAGAATCAGAAGTGCTATTACTTGGTAATACCTTTCCATTCAGAAAGCATTTATTGGCTGTCCAGTAAATGCTCAGTGGCAGGTATGGTGGAGAAAACTAAAGATAGGTGAGAAGTCTCTATCCTCTGGGATTTGATTTGAGCCTGCAGATCCATTAGAAGGGAAATAAGACAATCAAGTTTGGAAACATTAGAGTGAACCATATAAAATTATTGATATTTAACTATTGGTGATATTTGTTCTTTGCCTATTGATGTTTTTCCTGCAAAAAATGGAAAATTTGTATGGTTCAACCTTCTTCATTCCAAAATGTTCTATAATTCAGATTGGACTCTGTCACAGAGTACACATTAGAAATGTTATCCTGCACATTGCTGGGATTTGAGCTCAAGAGGAATGTTTGTATCCTGAGTCATAGGCCAGGATTTCTTTTTCCCAAGGAAAGAAATGCTACACTTTTGGCCTTATTAAGTTTAGCCACAGAACAGATTTTTTTTAAAAAAGATATTTCATTGCAAACAGTGGATGGAAGTAGGAAAAACAAACTAAAAACAATGTGTATATTGTTATAAAGGGATGGAAATATGCCTGAATGTCAACATGATTCGGGAAACCAATCACAGAGACCCTCTAACCTTGTTTTGCCTTATGTGCTGTGGAGACTCCTCTGTCCCCAAGCTCAGATCTACTGTGGGAGCTGCCCAGGTCAGTTCCCTTTCCTGCCTTGAAACCTGTCCCCTTTTCCTCAGTGCTTGCCTGAAAGGTTATCGGACAGTGTTTTGTTATTACATTTGAAAACGTCTTGAGTACTTACTGTGTACAAGACGTCCTCTTAGGTGCTGTGGGGAATGCAGAGTTGAAGTCGCCATGGTGCCCGTCTCCATGAGCATCACTCTAGTTGTAGGACTGATGTATGTGTAGGATCTAAGGCACAGCCAGAGCACAGACTCTGGAAGGACTGGCTCCTTCGGATCCGTGGTTCAATTATAGCATTTTTCTCTCTCAGTGGATCATCCTGGTCTCTTGCTTCCAGGTGATGCACTGGTGCTAATGATGCTGTTGATCACCACTGGCTGAGTGCTTTTGAGAGCCAGGTTCTGTACCAGGCATTTAACAGTGTTTCTTCCACATACTCCTTTGAAGGTAGCTTTACTGTCTCCTTTGATGAGGAAACAAGCCTAGAAAGGTGGAGTAACTTCTCCAAAGTCTTACAGCCACAAAAGGCTGCACCAGAGTTGGAAACCTTATCCACCTGCTGGTATGGCTTAACCTTGGCATTAGAGTATCTGCCATCTTTTGAAGTCACACGGGAACAGAGAAGTGGGAAGGGTGTGCTTCCAAAGAGAGCACAGTCCCAGTCTAAGGAACCATCACAGTTACCCACATGACCCAGTTTGCCAACTGTAGAATGGCACTGAAACAGTCCCAGGGGAAGACAGTTGCATATGCCACTTTTTTCTGGAGCTAAGAGTTTCCTCTCTATCAGCAACAGTTATCATGTGACTCTATCAACCCTCAGGATTTTCCAGGGGGGCCACTGGTACTGTCAGAAGTTAGCATGCTGATGGATATGTGAAATGCTTATCTTTGCCCCTGACTTCCCTGTCTGTAAAATGGAAACTGTGGTATCTGCCTTCTCATTCCTAATTTGGAGGGCGTCTCAGACCCATTGCCTGTGCTCGCTCGGGTTTTCTCACATGGCACTGAGGCACAATGCTGCTTTTCACTTGGTGGATCTTTCCCAGCAGAGAGAGTACATGTGCCTGGCGACTCTTCTGTGACAACTGGGGCCCACAGGCTGCGTTGATAACAGTCTTGAGGGCCTCTTCATTTGGACAATTGTTAATTTTAATTAGGCAGATTGACCTCGGGATCAGAGAACCTAGAAATTTAAAGCTACAGTCTCTGGAATGGCATCTTTATTCCAAGACTCCCTTGTGTTTGAACTAGCAAGCCAAGGTCTGTGAGCCAGCCCATGTTCAGGCAGGCCCCACTTGTGTTTTCTGACAGCTGAGTGGGATGTTGGCTTTCCTCAGATTCCCAGGAATTGGTGGTCCGGGCTTTCCCCTGCACTTTCCCACGGGGCGTCCTTGAATCTGCCTGTCTCACTTGTCATGCTCTGCCATTGTCCATTTGCGTAAATAAGTTGCTATGAAATGGGCCTGGGGATCCCAAGGCTTAACATGAGCCAGTAGGAAGATTCAGCTGCCAAATACAGGCCACGTGCTCCAGGTCCAATTCAGAGTCTACAGGCCACTTTTTCAGCCTACTTCCTCTGTGCAGGTCAGACCACACCCAGGGAACCATGCCTGACCTGCCTCTGGGAGCTGTGTTTAAGACACACGTTGACAGCGAGAGAGCAGAGGGGATAAGTGGGTGGTGCCAGGCATGGGAACCAACCACATCCTCAGAGGAGAGACACCATGGGAGTAGCATGGTAACTGACCTCAGATACCATTATAAAAGAGGTAATAGACCATTTTGGCTATTCCAGGGGATGTACTTGATGTACTAGGGTAGCCACAGGAAAGCAGGTTGGAGTCCAATGTAAGGAAGAATTTTCTTGTTTTTTTTTTTGTTGTTGTTGTTGTTTGAGATGGAGTTGCACTCTGTCACCCAGGCTGGAATTCAGTGGTGTGATTTCAGATCACTGCAACCTCCGCCTCCTGGGTTCAAGCAATTCTCCTGCCTCAGCCTCCCAAGTAACTAGGATTACAGGCACGTGCTACCACGCCCGGCTAATTTTTGTGTTTTCAGTAGAGACGGGATTTCACCATGTTGGCCAGGCTGGTCTCGAACTCCTGACCTCAGGTAATGCACCTGCCTCGGCCTCCCAAAGGGCTAGGATTACAGGTGTGAGCCACCGCGCCGGCCATGGAAGAATTTTCTGTCAAGGAGAGCTGTTCAGCAGTATGGCAGTGAGTATGTGTGTGGGCCCCACACCCAGGTGGCAGGTGCTGGAGGAAAGATCCCTGCACTGGATGGGAGGCTGTACAAGAACCTCTGAGGTTCCTTCCAGGCTTCAGGTGCTACATGTTTTCTCTGTTTTTCTACCCAGTCATCCATTGGTGCTTTTGTCCTGTTGTAGCCCCTTGGAGCCTGTCTTCTCTGGTTCTCAGCGGTGCACCCTCTAAGCTGCCCCTGTATTTGGCCACAGTGACCATGAACTCTGCTATACATGCTCATTTTATTTGCCAAGTGCAGCTGACTTTGAGCTGACTTCTTCCTGGCTCCTGTTGGCTTCCCATGGAGTCACTTTACCATGTGGGTGAAAGTCAGGTAGGACAGAGACCAGGGACACACTGTGGAGGGTGGGGCAGAGAAGGATGGAAGCTGTTCTTGGTTCTCTGTGTGAGCTTCCTTTTTTGTCAGACCTGTAGCCACAGAGTGTGACTTCTTTCAGCCTTAAGAAGCCAAATTGTCCCACAGGCTGGAAGCTTGTGTCATCAAACTAGTGAAACCAGGTCCTTTACTCCCTAACCATTTGTTTCTGTCTCTGCCAGTCCCTATGTTCTCTGGGGTCAGATGCTGGAAGTGAACAAGCCAGCGAGTCTGTCTTCACTCCTGGGAGGAGTCCATTTTTGTTAATTTTCTCAGTGACTGGGAAGGGCTGGTCTTCCATCTCATTCCTGCTTCCCCTTTTCATGGATGACTGAGGGTGAGGTCAGATTTTAAGGAACTGAGAGGAGGAAATGGAATAGGTCTGCTAGTCTTAAAAAAGAGAGAGAGGTGAGTGATGAGAGTTTGGTGGCATAGCAGGGTGAAGAGAGCCCCCTCCTCTGGTCGCCGCCGTGGCGTCCGCGCGTGGGTCCTGAGGGAGTTCCGTTGGGTGCGGGTCGAGGCTGTTGAGTGAGACGTGCTCCTCCCACGTGGGGAAGGGCGCCGCCTGGTCCGGCGAGCGCACGTCCCGTGCTCCCCTCTGGCGGGTGAACGCGGGCCGTGTGAGCAGTCGCGGTGGGCTCGGGCCGGGCACGTGTGCGCCGGCCGGCCGCCTGGAGGGGCTGCCGGTATGACAGAGGGACGAAGGAATAAATTCTCCAAAGAGGGTGGGGTTTGCAGGGCTGTGTTTCCTCAAGGAGGGAGGAGCACTTCTTCCCTTGGGATGGTGAGGTCAGAGCGAGGCTGGGAGGACACGCCAGTTTGTTTAGGACAGAGTGGAGAGCGCTGGGTGAAAGGCATCCTAGGGCCTAGGAGCAGAACTGTGAGATCCTGGGAATAGGTGAAGAGAGAAGTCCTTTTACCTATCTCTATGGGTAACGAAACAGGTGAGGTCATTCCCTCCAGTGAGTGTGAAAGTGGGAGCTGGAAATAGACCTCATGGTGAATTTGACCAGTGAACAAAGAGAAGTGATAAGACTTGCAGCCCTGACAGAATGCCTGACTTCATGCATCTGCATCCAGTGCATTTCCGCCCCACACACTCCTGACGCTTTCATCTGAGGCTGGCCTCTGTCATGTTTAGTGAAATTGGTTTTGTTTACATTTTGACTTTACTCAGAGACATAGAGAAAAGTTCAGCTAAATAAACAGGTCTTCTCTTTCTTTTAAAAACTATTTTTTATAAAAGAGTTTATTCAACATAAAAAATTAGAAAATATAGATAAGCAGAAAGGAAATAAGCATCACCCATACGTCTATCAATATAATCTAAAGATAAGATGATGTGCTTCTGAGTTATAGACATGAGTGACAGTTTTTCAACTCCATGGAAATACTATGATGATAATTATTAATCACCATTTATCCCATACCAGGTACTGAGGGGGGTGCTCAATGTGTATCATCTTCTTCAGTTCTCTCAACAACCCTATTTTATCAATACTATTATTATCTCCCTCTTATAAACAAGGAAGCTGAGATAGGGAAAGATGAAGTAACTTGTCTAAGATCACAAAAACAAGATAAGGGAGACATGGGACTGAACTCAGATTAGCCAGATACCTGAGCCCATGCACATAAATTCTGTGTGGATACTGCTATTAAATAAAAAAGTATTTGGGCCCAGCGTGATGGCGCATGCCTGTAATCCCAGCACTTTGGGAGGCCAACGCGGCGATGGTTCAAGCCTAGGAGTTCAATACCAGCCTGAACATTGAAGTATAATTGATGTACAATGAGCTATACATATTGAAAGTGTACAGTTTAACAAATTTTGATATTTATGTACACTCACGAAAGCAACTCTGCAATCAAGGTAACAAACATATCCTTCACCCCCAAAAGTGTATTTATGCCCCTTTGTCATCATTTCTTCCTCTTCACCCACCTGCCTCCCTTACCCCAGGCAATGAATTTGCTTTCTGTCACTGCACACTAGACTGCATTTACTCAAATTTCGTATATCTAGTATACACTCTTTTTTTGCCTGCCTTATTTCCCTTAGCAGTTGAGATTCATTCATGCTGTTAGTGTATCCATTCATTCTTTTGTTGTTGAGTAGTATTCCATCACATAGATACACAACAGTTTATGTATCCATTCATCTATTGATGGACATTAGTTTTTGCCTGTTATGACAGAGCTGCTGTAAATGTTTATGTTCATGTCTTTGTATGGACGTATGCTTTCATTTCCCTTGGGTCAGTACCCAGGAGTGGGATGGTTGGGTCATATGGTAGGTGTTTAACTTCTTAAGAAACTGCCAAACTGTTTTCCAAAGAACATTTATCATTTTACATTCCTACCAGCAGGGTGTGAGGGTTCCAGTCTCTACATATCTTTATCAACATTTGATGTGGTCAGTCTTAAATGTTAGACACTTTAAAGGCATGTGGTAGGATCTTATTGTAGTTCTGAATTAATACAAGGCTTTTAAATTGTTTAGCATGCAATAATTGATACTCCCTGTAACAGTCATATAGCTTCACATATCAATTAGTAAAAGGAGAAGAGAAGAAATGTAAAAATTATTACTGGTCCTAGAATAATAACTACAAGTTCCCTTTATATGCTCCCTTTTATGTGTTAACTATGATACTTTTTAATACATTCTGTCTAAACCTAGCAACAACTCTGCAAAGCAGGCTTATTTCCATTTTACAGAAGAAGAACTGAGGCTGAGAGGTGAAGTGACTGACTCGGGGGCCCACAGTTAGAATAAGGCAAAGATTTGACCTTAGAATCTGTTCCAAAGCTGATGTACTCTGGCTCTCATGCTATATTCCATTTGTAGTTCATTGTTTTCCTTTTTTTTCAATCCACTTTCCCACTGTTGCTTCCTTCCCCAAATGTGGAATACAGAACTCAAGCCTTCAAAACAGCTAGCTCTGCCAGCCAACCCAACAATAAGGGAAATTATTTTTAATGTAAATACTCTGTGGAGTCACCACTTGTAAAGCCTCCAAGCCTGAAAGCCTGGGTGATGAATGAGCATGTCCTGACTCATTCACAGCAGCCCAACCTCTGGGCCAAGTTTGTTAACACCATTTACATAACAAGAGCCCACTTCACAGAAAACAGAATTATTATTCTTATGCTGAGGCATCCTTCACTTGTGGAGCTATTTCCATTTTAGATGCAACCTTCCATTCAACAAACATTTATTTTGGATCCAGCAGCCACAAGTTGAGAGCCTATCATGAACCAGGCACGTTTATGAATTATCCCATTTATTACATGCACAGTTCTTCTCTGTACATGAATGTGGGCAAGAGTTTGGTCAGCTGAATCTGGCTTCTCTGGCCCTTGCTAGTTGATGGGATGGTCACTTCATCTCTCTGAACACCAGTTTCCTTACCTAAGAGGACGCAATAGATTACCTATGTCACAAAGGTTGTAGTGAAGATTAAGTGGAATAATGGAAGTGCACAATACATGTTTTGTATTATTATTACTGGTTTACTGGTAAGAAAAAAGGTTTTGAGGTGTTGAATAGTTCGGCTGAAACTGCACAGGTAACTAGGGGCAGCAAGAAAATTCACATGCTTATCAGAAGGCACCCAAGTTCCACATTGTTCTGTCTTCTCACTCCCACCCCGCTTTGTGTCCCCACAAGACCTTCAGGAAGCTGGCGTAGAGGAACTGGAGACTGAAGAAGTTAAATGATAGAGCCACATTCAGAGCCCAGTTTTGCAGAAGTTGTGCCCGCCTATTAAAGACAGCTTGGAAAATAATGGGAAAACAAAAATTGTCTATAACCTTAACTCCAGTCCCAACCACAACCACATTATGGGATATTTTGTTCTCTTAAGGGAGAGTTATGCTTGTTTCTTAAGTAGTTTGTAATCACACTACAACTATAGTGCTATTCTTTGTTTTCAGCTTATATTATAGATATTTACACATAATTTTATACTTTCTATGAATAATTTCTGATGGGTGTAGAGGAGATATCTGAGTTTATTTACCTTTTCTGGCACAGTGGGATATTCATGCCTTTCCCTTTTTCTCACTATTAATAAAAATACTGTTGCATGTATTTCAGAATACTTCTTGTGGATAGATTGCCCTGAAGTAGAATCACTGAGTCAAGGATAATTTACACAGAGTAAAATTGACCCTTTTTAGGTATAAAGTCTTATAGCCACCCCCACAATTGAGATATGGATTATTTCCATCACCCCAGGAAGTTTCCCAGCATGCTTTGTCATCCATCTCCTCCCATGACCTAAGCCACTTTGGCAACTACTGATCTGTTTTCTGTCCCTGTATTTTTTTCTTTTTCTGGATACCATGTGAATGGAATTAGCCTTTTGAGTTGGGCTTTTTGCCCTTAGCATAATGCTTTGAGATTCATCCATGTTGTGGTGTGTTATCAGTAGTTTGTTCCTTTTTATGGCAGTGTAGTATTTAATTGTATGGATGTATTATAATGTGTCTATTCACTACTGATGGATATTTGGATTGTATCTAGTTTATGACGATTGTGAATAACCTTTTTATAAATATTTGCATATAGGTTTTTATTTGAGCATAAAGTTTAATTTCTCTTGGGTAAATACCAAAGAGTGGAATTGCTGGATTGATAGTAAATGTATATTTAACTTTGTAAGAATCTGTCGAACCGTCTTCCAAAGTTGGTGAAACATTTTGTATTGTCATAGGTAATTATGAGAGTTCTAATTGTTCCACATTTTTATCAGCACTTGATACTGTCAGGGTTTGTTTGTTCATTTGCTATTCAAATAGGGATCTAATGGCTCTCTCGCTGTGGTTCAGATTTGCATTTCCTTAATGAGTAATGATGTTGAGGACCCTTTCCTGTGCTTGTTTCCACCCGTAGCTCTTCTTTGGTGAATTGTCTGTGCAAATCTTTTGACCACTTTTTAAATTCAGTTGTTTGGTTATTTTCTTAGTGACTAATGAGAGCTCTTTATATATTCTGTAAATAAATCCTTTTTCAGATTTTAATTTTTTCAAATATTTTCTCCCAGTCTGTGTCTTGTCATTTCATTTTCTTAACAGTATTTTTCAAAGAAGCTTTTGTTTTGATGAAGCCCAGTTCATCAACTTCGTATCCTAGGAATCATCTTATCTAAGAAATCTTTGCCTATGTCACAGTCACACAGATTTTCTCCTAGGTTTCCTTCAGAAGTTTTATAGCTTTAGGTCTACATTTAGGTCAGTGATCCACTTTGAGTTAATTTTTGTGTGTGGGAGACGTATGGGTTGAACTTCATTTTTCTTGCATATGAATGTCCAGTTCCAGTATTCTCTGCTGAATTGACTAGATATTTGTAGATCTATTTTTGCTCTAACTATCCCATTCCCCACTGATCGATGCATTCTGTCATTGCATAGATTTTGTCGTTACCATAGCCTTGATGACTGTAGCTTTGTAATAAGTCTTGACCTAAGATAATAAGTCCTCCAACTTTGTTCTTCTTCTTCAAAATCGTTTGGCTAGTTTCCGTTGCTTACAATTTCATATAAATATTATAATCAGCTTGTCATTTTCTCAAAAAGGCCTTCTAGGCTTTTGACTGTGATTGTGTCAAATCTATAAACCAATTTGCAGAGAGATGGCGTCTCAACACCATTGGCTCTTTAAATCCTGAAATGATATCTCTGTCCATTTATTTAGGTCTCTGATTTTCCTCAAGGTTCTTAATACGATTTGTCAAATTAAAAGTTGGTTTTCTGCTTCCTTACTAGGGTGTTGAGCACATGGCTGTGCCCTTGTGGATAACAGATCACATATTTCCTGCAAAAAACTCTACTAGTTTACACTTTCTGTTGATTGTGTTTTATTTCCCAGGCATCTGGCTCCCTCTTTTCCACACTCCATGGCTTATAATGCATTGCCTAATTTATTTAATAGGTTTTAACTCTTTATCAAAATATACACACAGAAAACTATATATAGTTATATATATATATTTTTATATATAGTTATGTATAGTTTATACTATACATCTCGATAAGTGCTCACAAGGTCAAGAAACAGAACATCACCAGCACCCTGGAAGCCTCTTTGTGACCTCTTCCAATCCTGACAGCAAGGGGAACCACTATGCCAACTCCTACCCATAAGTGATTTTGTTATGGCTTAGCATTTCATTACAGTAAGGGACCTTCTAGGCTTCTCACTCCAGGTTCCTAAAATGTGTCTGGCCTCCTCACTGTGCTCCTTTGCCTTCTGAGCTTCTGTTAGCTCCTAGAATGCCCACTTCCTCTTCTGCCTTCTCCCTTCCTATTCCTTCTTTCAACTTCCTTTAAATTTTTAAAAAATTGTTTGTTTTTATTTTTGTTTATTTATTTTTTTACAGATAGCATCTTGCTCTGTTACCTAGGCTGGAGTACAGTGGCATGATCATAGCTCACTGCAGTCTCAAACTCCTGGGCTCAAGTGATCCTCCAGCCTCAGCCACCTGAATAGTTAGGATGACAGGTTTGTGTCTCCATGGCTGGCTAATTTTTTTTTTTTTTTTCCGTATTTTTTGTAGAGATGGGGTCTCTCTATGTTGCCTAGGCTGGTCTTGAACTCCTGGCCTCATGCCATCCTCTCACCTCAGCCTCCCGAAGTGTTGGGATTCTAGGTGTGAGCCACCCCACCCTCTTTCATCTTCTTTGAAGTGTCCTCTTCATTTTTTCCAGCTCAGTTTAACTTTCATCTGTGCTGGGAAGCCTCTCCCTCCTCCTCCTCTCCCTGGCTTCCATTAGCATTGGACTTCCCTTCATTAACACTCCTGTCATAGTGTATTGAAGTTGTTGTTTCCATTTGACTGTAAGCTCTTTGAGGTCTGGAACTGGCTTTTCTGTGGACCCAGCGCCTTCTATGGGGCCTGGCATGCAGTAAGAAGTCAGTGATTGAATGCTGGATGAATGTTGAGTGTCTAGGAAACTGATTCCCCAAAAGGCTAATCCCTTTGTTCACAATAGGTCTCCTGGCTGTCAGTCCTCACTGGCTTATTTTCAAACTTCTTTTCCTCCTCATGTTGGTGGACTCTTTTGTGATTTATTTATTTTGTATTTCCATGCTGCCTCTGGAGCAAGAGAGACAATATCATAGCTCTTTTGGCTGTTTTATCCACCATTATGATGATAAGTAAGAGAGGGTGATACCCTCTACTCTTCATCTGTTGTAAGAGAGCAATAGCTTTTAACCTGTAAGGTCTGTGAATCCAGTCTCCTATTTCAATAGCAAGTGTGCAGGTATAGAAGACTCTCAGCAGTGTTTAAATCCTTCATATATTCACACTGCAAAATCCGACGCATTTTGGGATTCACCATTACTAAGAAGGCGACCATATCCCAGTGTTTGTTACTCTGTATCAAGGTCTAACTGCTCCTAAAAATGATGACTGGGAGTGTTTTTGTGTAGAGTTGGCACCACAGTGGCTGAATATGAAAAATGCAGAGTCCTTCCTTTGCAATACAGACTGTATTCAGCTGTGCCTCAGTCTGAAGACTGGATACATTTCAGATAGTGGAGCAGTAAAGGGAGAAAAGGGATCTGATTGACTTTAAACACCAATGTGGCTCAAGTAACGATTGGAGTGGTTTATATCTACCAGAATAGATGGCAGGTTTTACAAACCCTCAAAAGACAAACCCACTTATTGGTCATTTGAGTGCTCTGTTCTGATTGACTCAGGTCTAATCGGGGGACTGACATGTTCACTTACCTATCATCTTAGACTAGCCCAGCCAAACAGGGGATGTTGATGGGGGAGCTGGTAGAGGGAAGGTTAAAGGTTGTTCTGGGGAAGGAAGAGTTGCTGAGGACAAAAGGGGAAGTGTCCAAGAGGAGCAGCCCTCAGGGGACATCACTGAAAGGAGCAGAGAAGAGTATGATGGGCTGGAGGGAGGGGGTTCCAGGTGCATGGGCCGAAGTGGGCAAAGCCTTGGACGTTTGTCTGTGTGCATCTAGGCTTCCCCAGTCCAGGCTGTGTCTCTTCAGAGCACTGTGGAATGGTTTTGTGAGTGTGCCCCAGGTACACATGGCAAAGGGAATGCCTCTGATTCAGGCCATGACTCCGGAGACGGACCAGTGCCCTGCATGACCAGGGCAGGAGTGGGCAGAAAGACTGGTGTACCCATCCACCTTCTGTCCTTCAGGAGAAGATTGGCTGGCGAAAGGATGCACTGCATTTGCTGGTGTTCACAACGGATGATGTGCCCCACATCGCATTGGATGGAAAATTGGGAGGCCTGGTGCAGCCACATGATGGCCAGTGCCACCTGAATGAGGCCAATGAGTACACTGCATCCAACCAGATGGTGAGTGCTGGGGACCAAACCCCCATTCCCCGATGCCTCTCCTGTGACCCTGCCCGTGGTCTGAGTACTTGCCCAGCCTTGAAACCTTTCTCTGGCCCTCAGTATTCACTGGCTTTCTGATCCATTCTTGGTGTTGGGTTTCATTACTCCATATTCTCCAACTGGGTTTCCGGAACTCCTAATTGACTTACAACATTTCTCAGGGATTTCTGTAGCTGGTTCATGTTTCTGCCAATGTGCATCTAAATGGGGAATGTTTGGTTGGGATACGGATGGCCCAGGGGAAACAGGATAGATCTCATAGTGGGGAGGGGATCTTAAAGGAGGGTGGGTGCTATGCCTGCAGAGGTCATAACTGGTATAGAAGTTATAGGGCAGGACTTCCTGACTTTTAGACATGGACTCCCAGAGGTGGTGAGTTGCCTGTCAGTGTCAGTGGTGGGCAGAGGTGTTCTGCACAGAATGAGAACCACAATTATGCCGTTTAAAAGAATTTGTGCACAATTTCAAGCATATACAATGACAGACCAGTGAAATGAACCCTACATGCCCATCACCCAGACTCAACAATGGTCAAGATCTCGCATACTCACTATGCAATTTTTCCCCCAAAATCTCCACCCTTTTCTTTCTCAAATCCATTCTGGTGGCCAAAGAGGAATTCTTCCCAATTTTCTTCCCTAGAGAAGCCCATTTTCTCCAGTTTCAAGAGGTGATCGGTGGCCTAGCCTTCCATCTTGTCTAGTCATAATGGAATCTGAAAAAAGGACTATAACTGTAGGACCTCACCAGATGCGGACCCCTGTACCCATCATTAGTCCTCAAAATCCCTCAGGACACTGTTAAACTGCCTCTCAGCTTCCTCTCTTCCTCCTCTCTCTGCACCCCTGCCCCATGGCCCAACTTTTAGTCCAGAGCTCGGCACCCTCCTCTGCCCATCTGAGCCACAGCAGGATGAAGCAGTACCTGTGGGGGATGTTGGCAGGCCTAACCGTTAGGCACAGGAGAAGGAAAATAATGCAGGGAGGCAGGGAGGAAAAGTCTTAGAGGAGAGAGGAAAGGTAAGAAACGCTGATGACAGAGGGTGGAATGTGGTGGCTGTTCTCTAGGGCATCCCCACTTGTCCCCCTCCCTGCTGAAAGGATGGAGACACAGACCAGATATGGAAAACCTCCACTCATCACCTCGCCACTCTGGGGTGAGAGGAGAGAATCTAGTTTGGTGGATGCCACAGGGTCCTTTCCTTGAGGGTCTCTTCTACTTAGTTCCTCCGTTAAGGAGCTACCAAGGAGGCTTAGTTATTAAGGGACTCTAAGGGGCCACCTAAGGAAAAGGTGCTTCCCGGGCAAATGCTGGCTGCTGAGTGTGCATTGGAGCCAGGTGCTGGTATCTGCACCTGTTAGGAATGTCATAGCCTTGACTTTTGCCTTGGCCCTAGGACTATCCATCCCTTGCCTTGCTTGGAGAGAAACTGGCAGAGAACAACATCAACCTCATCTTTGCGGTGACAAAAAACCATTATATGCTGTACAAGGTATGCTGGGAGGGAGGGAGGCTAGTGATTTAATTCTAGGGGCCAGGCTGACCCTAAGGTGTTTGGGAGATTAGAATGTGGGGTGGGGTAGAGGGGGTGGTGAGGTGTGTTTATAGCTCTGCCTATATATATGGGGGAAATTCAAAGGAGGGGTGGAATATAGCCTAGTCTTGATCTAATGGAAAATAATAGGATGAAACAATTAAGCATTCACGTAGCAGTGAAGACCTTACAAGAAATTTGAACATATGGTATTAAATTTGATTCTGAGAAAAACCTTGAAAATAGCATGAATTCCCATTTTTTGGGGTGATGAATTGGAAACAGAGAGAGGCACACTCTACTACAGAAGGAAAATATAAAATGAAGATATACACAAAGAAAAGTAAGGCATCTCATCAGGCTACATCACTAATCCCAGTATTCCAGAGCTTTATGCCTGAGCCTGCAGACTATAGGAGACCAGTGGGCCAGTCTGGCACAGGAATTCCCAAAGAAACCAATAAATGTCCTGAGTGAATACAGCAGTCTGGGTACAGGTCTGTTCCATCTAAAGAAACTGTTCCCAGGTCACCCTGGACTACCCCATTTAGTCTGGGGCAGGAATTCCTAAAGAGACCAATAAATGTCCTGAGTGAATAGAGCAGTCTGGGTACGGATCTGTTCCGTCTAAAGAAACTGTTCCTGGGTTACCCCAGACCATCTTCAGAGACTCCCCCACGTGAACGTGCTCCTTCTCAGTCACAGATGAGCCACGTTTGAATTACAGATCTCCTCGGTGTGCTCATGTAAGCTAAATGTAAACTCGCCTCTGAGATTCTTTTACGTGGTGAAGCAATGAGAACTTAATCTGGAATCCCTCTCCACCCTCCACCCCCAAACAGCTGGCCGTAGTTTCCTCTCCTCGCTCTTAAATGTCCACAAAAGAACCTTTGTCTGATTGTGTTTTTCTATTGCTCCTGCCTGAGATTATCACTGATAAAATGCCACCTACATTTTCTTGAGTTCTTTATCCTCCTTTAGTCCAAATCAATGTTAGAAGATGAAACAAGGGAAAAGGATTGTTTTTCTTTTTTTGTTTAGTGGAAGATAGCAGAATAAAGCCTATTCAGGGCATGATGGTGTGTGCCTACAATCCCAGCTACCAAGGAGGCTGAGGCAGGAGAATCTCTTGAACCCCGGAGGCAGAGGTTGCAGTGAGCCAAGATTTCACAACCGCACTCCAGCCTGGGGGACAGAGCGAGATTCTGTCGCAAAAAGAAAAAAAAAAGAAAGAAAGAAAGAAAAGTTTTCACTTACAAATAATGTTTTATGTTTTTAGAGGGCTCAGTTGCACAGACTGTATTGGGTTTCCAGATATTTCCAGACGGAAGAAGTCCACGTTGGCTTAAGCATCCTTCCTCAGAGCTAAATACACCTTGCT
This sequence comes from Rhinopithecus bieti, assembly GCF_001698545.2. Taxonomy (NCBI): domain Eukaryota; kingdom Metazoa; phylum Chordata; class Mammalia; order Primates; family Cercopithecidae; genus Rhinopithecus; species Rhinopithecus bieti. The sequence goes on from NW_016816842.1 coordinate 886,821, forward strand.
TGGGGGAGGGAGCCCATCCAGTCCCAAGGCAGGGAGAGGGTGGTGGATGTCTCTGTCACTGTTAGAAGTGGCAGACTCAGGAGTTAGTACAGATGAAAGAGGAAAGGTGGGTACTTCAAGGCTGCCCCTTTGCCACAGGACGTCAGAGGTCCTTGGGAGGGTGCCATTCATATCTCAGCTTCCTATTAAAGAAAGGGTCTATACTTGAGACCCTTGGAAAAGTTGCCCTTTTCACTCCTTCTGAACAGACTGAGCAGACCCTGAAAGCTGAACCTGTGAATACCTCAGAGACCAGGGGAGAGATGGCAAGAAACTGTCAGGAGCTGTCGACCTTAGAAGACGAGCTTTGAGAGAGCTGTCTGTCACGGTGGGAGGGGAGAGGTCTCAAGACACTATCGTTTAGGGAAAGACCTTGTAAGCCCCTTTCCTATGGATATATAGGGCTGGATATTCCACGGCCTACTGCAACAACTGTTCCTCTGTGCCATTTCTTCTTGCTTTTCCCTGTGGGATCTTTTTTAGTTCTTGGTGGGAGAAGGTGGCAGGATATGGTGCTAGGAGCCTTTACTGTTCTAGCCTGGTATAGCAATGTTCACTCTGATGGTTGGCAGGGCAAAAATAACTTATTTCTTCTCTTTATTTTTTTTCCCCAAGAATTTTACAGCCCTGATACCTGGAACAACGGTGGAGATTTTAGATGGAGACTCCAAAAATATTATTCAACTGATTATTAATGCATACAACGTAAGTCACCAGTTTCTTCCCCCACTGCCATCTCCCTTCCATCCCCTCCCACTGGGGCCCTGCAGCTGCCACAGGCTCAGGTGGGCAGTTCGCCATGCTGCTCTGCTCCCCCATCCCCTTGAGTTTGGTATCTTCTTCCTGCTTCACTCAGGGTCAGGGTGGAGAAACCCATCCTGCTTGATGAGTCTCCCTCTCACCTCAGCCATCTTGACTCTCATCTGCAGATCTCAGTGAGCCAAGGAGTGGCTCAGACTCAGGCTGGCGGCCTGGGAAGTGCTTAGGTTCTGACACCTTGCATAGGCAGGCAGTGGTATTCTCCACCTACCCTGTGCCCAGGCTAACCCTGCCACTGTATCCCCTGCATGAGGGAGCAGAGCGTCCACCAGCCACACTGCAAGAAGCGCAAAGCTTGCACACTGAGCTCATCTCACAGTGGCAGGATGGGAATCCCTCAGGCTCATGGACCACAGTGTAGAGCTGCAGACTAACATGGGAGAATCGACAATCTGTTTTTTTGTTTTTGTTCTTAATTTTAAAAAATATGGAGAGAGATTGGGGTTTCACTGTGTTGCCCTGGTTGGTCTGATCTTGAACTCCTGGAAGCAGTCCTACCTCAGCTTCCCAAAGTGCTGGTTTTACAGGCATGAGCCATCAAGCCTGGCCAAAGAATCAATGTTTTGCCTACCTACTTAGGATGTGATTGTAATCAAGTCCTTTCAGAGGGTTTGTGAATGGGGCTGTTAAATTCTATGCTATTGTAACATATCATGTGAAGTTGGCCCTAATATAATAAGTGCAAGTTCTTATAGATGTGGTTTAGGTATCACTTTCACATTCCAAGCCATGCACCCACAGACTCACCTCCCAAACCTTTGTCTTTCCTACCCTCCTTCCCCTCAATTCGTAACACCCCAGAAGTATTTGACTCAGACCTACCTTCTCTCAGGCAAATGGCAGGCAGAGCTCTTGTGCTGGGAAGTGTGTACCCTCTTCTATCCCTTCCCTTGTGGGTCCCAAGATGGTTGTAGCATCCAGTGCCTACCCACCTGCTCAAGGGGCCAGGTAATTTCTAAATTGGCATTCAGAGTGCCTCTTCCTGTTAAAACTAAGTTATACACAGACTGAGTGTGGCTTAAGTAACATTATTAATCCTAAACTTAGGTAAAATAGGTTTTTCTGTCTAACCTGGGAACCTAAGGAATCAGTGTGGCGTAACGCATCTGCGAGAAAAGTCATCTTGCCTTCCCAGCAGTGACTGGTTACAAATAAGTATTTGGAGCTCAGCCTTTCCCAATGTTGGCCTTGTCCACCTGCCGATGTGGCCCTGTTTTGAGTTGCAAAGTACTGCTCAGCTAGGGGGAACCCTGGGGCTTGGGGGTGTGGCCAGCCCTGTGCTTAGTTCCCTGGAGCCTTCGTGTCCTAAAGGCAATGTCTTCGTGTCCTAAAGGCTGCCAGGTGGGCAGCAGTGAGGATTTTTGGCTTGTTTTTCTTCCCTTCCTTCCCCTTCCCAGCGCCCCCATCTCCTGTTGTAGCCAAGGGTCCTCTTGCTCTCACAGATTCAGATACTCCCGGAACTTCCTGTTGTGAGAAACTGAAGACTTCCTTCTCTCCTGCCCCACTGCTCACATACTAACATCCTCTTTTCTGTTCTCTGGCCTTTAGAGCCTCACCAGATCCCATAGGCACTTCAGAACCCAGAGTGCAGTGAGAGGGTTTCCTAATAAACTTTACACTGTAGTGACTTTCAGATTCCACGGTGAGTGATTTGCTTTACACTTCAGGAAAAGGGGGAACACGTAAGCTGGTTATGTGGGCACAATAGGTCTGCTGAAGTGTGACACTCAGAGAGGGTTTGGGATGTGAGCCTGCATGGGAAGGAGGGGCAGGCCTGTGAATGTCACCCTCTTTTCTGGGGTGAGCTGGTGTGAGCTGTGAGCTGCTTGGGTCTTAAACTCTGGATACTGAACTGAGAGAACCAAATCAAGAGCCAGAACCCCTGCCCTGCCACTCTCCCCTTCCCTCTGAAGATGCCAGAGCTGGGAGACCCCACGGGGCAGAAGGGACACTGCTGCTGGACCCACTTTCACAGGCAGGGAGGCCACTTCTTGCCTCCTGCTGAGTCAGGGCCTTTGGGAAGAAATGGCTGAGGAGCAGCTCGTCTGGGCTCTGTGGAGTGGGATGAGGTCCCTCTTTAGGGCTTCTGAGGAGGGGCCACTTGTCAGCATTTCATCGTCAGCCACCTCCTAAATTCAGAGCTCTGGGGCTCCCCAAGATCATTGGCTGGTGAAGGCCCAGGCCCCCTACTCCTGGCGGCTTTGATATTGGAGGGCATCATGGTGCACAGTTCCATAGACCTGGCTGGGCAGCCTTGCAGCAGCAGGGAAGGCACACTGCTCAGCCAGCTTCTCTGTGACTGGCGGGTTCTGTGTGTCTGTGCTTCTGCTGGGACCACTGAAAACCAGGGAGCAGGAGGCTTTCTTATTGGTTCCCTGCATGGGATCTCATAAGTGCTTAGCCCTGAGCAGGATTTCTCATATATCTACACTCATTTTCTTAGTGGAAATCCAGGGGCCCAGGGTCAAGGAGTGAGCAGGGAAAGCATTCCCTGTGTGGTAGGCAGAGGCCAGGAGAGGAGTGGGCACCCCTCCCTGCTGATGGGGAGTGGGGAGCGGGGATGAGTACAGGGAACAATTGTTCTGGGCTGGAGCTGCTTTTGGAACCTGGAATGAATTCCCAGAGGAACTATGGGAACCTAGCACTGTCGCTTGACTCTGCGAGTTAAACTGGTTCCTGTAAACACACATGTGAAATGAAGCTGATGACTTATGAATGAACTTTGAAACTCAGCACTTTTAAAAATGAGTGATTATGACCAGGCATGGTGGCTCACACTTGTAATTCTGGTGCTTTGGGAGGCCAAGCTGGGAGGATCACCTGAGGCCAGGAGTTTGAAACCAGCTTGGTCAACATAGTGACTCCTAGTTTCTACAAAAAATTTTGTAAAAATTAGCTGGGCATGCTATTTGGGAGGCTGGGGCAGGAGGATCGCTTGAGCCCAGGAGTTCAAGGTTGCAGCGAGCTGTGATCATATCACTGTGCTCCAGCCTGGACAACAGAGTGAGACTCTGTCTCTCTTTTTTAAAAAAAAAAAAAAAAAAAAAAAGAAGAAGAAGAAGTAGTGATTATTAGAATACTCTCAACAATAACTATTCAAATCCTGTGGAAAAGAATTGTAAAGCCTTATTGACATATAATTAACATACAGCAAACGGTACTGATTTAAAGTGTATAATATGAGTGTTGACACAGTTATATACCTGTGAAACCATCGCCACCATAAAGATACTGAACATGTCCATTACTCCAAAAAGTGACCCTTGATAATTCCCTTCCTCCACCCCTTCCTTCAGGTGAAATTTAAAATATATTTATTAAATATAGAAATGTGAAACTGCAAGATATTTGAAGCAAGTTCAGTTGATCAAAGCCATTTTAGGGGTATGTTGGTTTTCTGTGTTGATTAGAACCTGTGATACTGTGGTATAATAAGATATATATACAGGTCTCTGCCCCTAGTTCCTAATATAAAACCCCTAAAACCTTTGTAGATAAGGACACTAGGAGAATCTTTTTTTATAATATTTGGTCTTTAATGCAGGTTCCTGACACAGAGTTTCCAAGACCATTGTAATTTCCTGGGTAATAGGAACATCTTTTGTTCTAATGAGGTGACTCTCGGGGGCGCTCCTGGACAGCCTCAGGATGGGGGCTGGTTGCCAGGGGAACCAGACATGTGATTAGAGGGTTGGAACTTTCAGCTCCACACCATGACCTCTGGGGAGGTGGAGAGGGACTGAAGGTTGAGTGGATCACCAGTAGTCAGCGATGTGACCAGTCATGCCTATGTAACGGTACCTCCATGAAAACCCAGAAGGCCTGGATTTGGAGGGCCTTGGGAAAGCTGTGGGACAGGTTCCTGGAGAGTGGCACCAGAGAGGACAGGGAAGTTGTGCATCCTCCTCACACACCTTGCCCTGTTTCTCTTCATCTAGCTGTTCATCTGCAGCCTTTATCTCTTATTAATACGTGGGTAAGTGTAAACAGTGTTTCCCTGAATTCTGTGAGCCATTCTAGCAAACTGATGAAGAAAGAGGTTCGTGGGAATTTCAGTGTACGGCCAATCCGTTGGAGGTATAGGTGACAGCCTAGTACTTGTGACTGGCATCTGCGGTGGGGGCAGTCTTGTGGGCTAAGCCCTTCACCTGTAGGACCTATGTCCAGGTGGATAGTGTCAGAATTGTGCTGAATTAGAAGATAACCAACTCGTGTCCAGTAGAGAACTGCATGGTGTGTGGGGGAAACTCCTCACATCTGGTGTCAGAAGTGTTGTGTTGAGTGGTGTGTGAGCGTAGAGTAGGAAGAACAGTTTGGGTTTTTCCTTCCAAGTACTCATCTTACTTGCTGCTGTCCTGGCCAATGGGAAGGGCTGGGCTGGGATTCAAGCTCCTTGCACTTGGACTTTTCCCAACTTTGAGCCCTAGCACAGGGCCCTGGTGCATGTGGGGTGTGCCGGGGCAGCAGGAGAGGCTTTGGTCAGCTCTGCTGTCCTTTCACCTGCTCCCACCCGGCCAGAGTCCAGTCACAGCTCTCTCTGGACCGCTTCTGTTTCTGTCACCTCACCGTCCGAGTGGTTTGTGTTGGATTTCATGAGTCATGCAACACATGACTAAGTGTGGGCGTTGGCTTTTACCTCCCCTAGAGTGCTGGCAGACCATCTGTGGGGACATTCTGAGCAGATTTGGGTTGGAGCATATGTAACAGATGCAGTGGCTGTGGTATTTGGCCAGGCTGAGGGAGCAGAATGGAAAGGGTATGTTTAATTTCATGTCTTGTAGAATCAAGTCTGGTGTACACATCTCTCAGAGTGTGAAATCTTCAACTTGGATTTATGCATTTTTTCTTGCTGTGCCAAATTCTTCACGTGAGAGGTCTTCCCAAGGGAGTTTGGCAATGTGGTACTTTGCTCTGTAATACGTGCTGGTGAGAGAATCCCTTCCAGAGCTCAGCTGTGGAGCCCTGGGTCCACACGTGCAGAGGGGACTGGCCTCATGTTACACCCAGGAAGTCCTCTTTTCAGTGTGGGAGTGAGCAGAATGAGCTGGAAAGCACTGGAGCTGCATGTGGACGGTGACATCAGAATCTGTGGTGTATTTTTTCCTAGCAGAGCACATGTTTCTCTTTTTGTTGTTGCCATAAAGTCTGCTCCCACCCACTCCACAGCTGGCCCGGCTTAAAGCAATTGCAGATGTGACCCAACCTGACTGCGTATTTAATAGCCTTTAAACTTCTGACATTCCTACCATCGTCTTGTTTCCTACTGGAGAACTAAGGAGTGCACCTTGAGGGGCGAATCTGGTAGGAGTTAATGAAATTTTAGGAGTCACACATAAAAGTCTTCATGAGTAAGAACTGCACTTTGACCCTCTACTATATTTTATACTCCATTCGTTCATTTATTCAACAGATATATACTAACAGCCTAATGTGTGGCAGGGATCGTGCTGCACCTTGGAAATAAAATAGTGAGCAAAACACAGTCCTGCCCTCCAGCACTCATAGTTTTGGGGGTAGAGACCCTTACAACCAGGATACAACCTGACAATCTCTTTCCAAAGTCACAGAGCCAAATTCCTTTTTATTTTTTTATTTTTGTTTTTTACCTTTTCTGTGGACAGCCAATTTCCAAAGAAAGAAGTGCGTATCAGGTGTGGGGATTAGAAAGAGCCCTGGGATGGGTGGAGAAGGCCTGCACCCGGTCCTGTGCAGCAGAGTCGTCCCAGGCCACCTTTTCCTTGCCCTGACTTCCAGCTTCCATACACGAGAGGTTTGGGCTGCATCATCTCCATGGTTCCTGCTGCCTGAAATGTCTTAAGAGTTTCTGATTCCAGAGACTCTGTGGGTAGCAGGAATAATACAAACTTCACATCAGAACATGGGGCCTATGGCCTGAGTAGAACATAGGAGTCCATTTCCATCTAATTCTTAGTTGCTGACTCACAGAGTAGGAGTCCAAGTCCCTCTTGTTTTTTCCCAGATCCTCTCCCAGATCCTCCCTTGGGACTTTCGAGTGGCAGCTTGGGCCGACCTTGCTGGGGAGTGCCGGTGCTTCCTTCCAAAGTTTTATTTGTGAACCACAGGGCCCCCATATTTCAAGTGATCGTTCCCAAGTAATTTTTTACATTCCTTCACTCTTCAGCTCTTTTACGATACTGTTTTATCTCATCCGCATACTTATTCACAGTTATAAATTTATTTTTTAATATTTGTCTTGAGAAATATTTTCATCTACTTGGCCTGAGACCTTAGCATAGCTGCTAAAACATTCATCTGTCTACACGTCCATGCGTTTATTCATTCCACAACAGATTGTACTAAGTCCCAGAGAGATCTATGATACAGCCCTTGGACTTCACAACATGGTAGGGAAGACAGTTCTGTAAATAACTAATCACAGGCAGCAGGAGAGTGCGGTGTGTATTGAGTGGCGCTTTTGTGACCCTTGGCCAGTTAAGGCTGGCAAGTTGCAAAGGGAAGTGGATTTAAGACGGATCGTATTTTTAGAGTTGTAGAAGCACTTAGATAATTTGTTGCAAAGGGAGAGAATTTTTTTTTGCAGAAAGTATTTTCAACAAGCTGTTAATTTGCTGGAAAACTGCATATTTCAGTTATTCAACTTTAGCACTACATGCTCAGCAAAAAAGAGAAAGACAGAAAACCCACAAGAGCAAGAGGCAAGTCTGTCTGCTGTTCTGTCCAACTGCCACGCTCCCTAGAGTGCACCCGAGAAGGGAGAGGGAATCTGCAGGGCTATCTGCGGATGTTGGTGTCCTTGTCTCTCATATGGGTGCATCTTGCTGTACTGTGTGTTGAGTGTATAAACAGACAGTTGTTTTAAATTTTCTGGTAAAATATGACCTCTGAATAAAAGCTGCTTACTTCATTTGGCCTCAGTCTCCAAAGTGGCATCTTCCTTAGAGATTTTCAAGGAAATTATTATTATTATTATTATTATTATTATTATTTAAGAAACAGTCTCACTCTGTCGCCCAGGCTGGAGTGCACTGGCATGATCATAGCTCATTGCAGCCTTGAACTCCTGGGCTTAAGCAATCTTCCTGCCTTAGCCCCCTGAGTAGCTACAGGCATGTGTCACAAGGACAATTTTTTAAACTAATAGACATACAGAAAATTTCACAAACTTTTCACAAATTAAATAAACCTGAGTATCCAGCACCCAGGTCAAACACACAGAACATTAGCAAGGTCTAGAAGTCCCTATTCTGCCCTCTTCCATCACAATCCCTCAAGGGCAACCATTAATTTTGCCTGTTTTTGAATTTCATATAAATAGAGTTATACGATATATATGCCTTTGTCTCTGCCTTCTTTCTAGTAATGTTATATTTGTCAGATTTATCCATATTATTACATGTAGTCATATTTTGTTATTACTGTATGTTATTCCACTGTATGAACATACTACAATTTTTAAAAATCCATTCTACTATTGATAGGCACCTGAGGAATTTCCAGTTTCTAGCTATTACAACAGTGTTGCTGTAAACATTCTTGTCCATGTCTTTTTGGTGACGCATACACTTCTGTTGGGTATAATCCCGGGTGAATGCTAGGTCTGAGGTTGGCCTAAGCTTTAGTAGATATAGCCTAATGGCTTTCTACAGGGTTGCACCAATTTTCACTCCCACCAGCAGGGTTGGGGAGCCCCAGTTGCTCTACATCCTTTCCAACACTTGATGTTCTTAGTCTTTATTTATTTCTGTTCTGATAGGTAATTTTGACTTGATTTTTGTTTGATTCACTGGCTTGAGGATGTAATCCACACATAAGATTGGATTCTCTCATTATGTAGTTTCAAACTCAGATATATGGACCTCATCTGATGGGGATAGGTATGGATGTGAATGATACGGTGGATTCCTGGAGAAAGTGCCTGCTGAGCTGATTTGAAGGATGATAAGGAGCCAGCCAGGAGGAGGAAGGAGAGGAGCCGTTGTGCAAAGGATCATTACCCTGGGTACACGGAAAGGCTCAAAGCCTGGAGTGCACACTCCAAGACTGAGGAACTGCATGTCTGAAGCCAAGGGTGGGGATGAGAGGTGGCTCTGGAGAAGCAAGCAGGGGATGGGGCATAACCCATTTGAAGCAGATAATATCATATGGCAGGTCGACCATTATCAACTTCTCCAAACTCACAGAGGGAGACCTCAGGCTGGGTCTAGCAAGATGTTGTGTGAGTGCAGAGAGAAGGGAAAGGATGAGGGAGGGCCAGGGAACCAAGCTCACGGGCTCTTCCCTTGGCTTGGGGTTCCTGAGTTAGAGGAAGCCACGTGGGCCTCAGAAAACCAGTGTGGGAGCACCTCAGCCACAGCCTTTATTAAATGGTTGGGCTTCATTTTCTCTCTCTGTTCAGAGTATCCGGTCTAAAGTGGAGCTGTCAGTCTGGGATCAGCCTGAAGATCTTAATCTCTTCTTTACTGCTACCTGCCAAGATGGGGTATCCTACCCTGGTCAGAGGAAGTGTGAGGGCCTGAAGATTGGGGACACGGTAAGTCTCACCCCAAGTTTGTATGAACTCTTATTAGCATTGGTCATCAGTCTTTGGGTTCTAATAATTTTTGTGACTTATTAGAGTCCTTTCAGAATTTATATTTTGTTTTCCAATTCAGCATCCCAGAGGAGTCTCCTAAGCCTGTTTTGCATGATGTGTTCAGAGTCTCAGGTGAACTTGTTAAAAGAGCCCAGTCAATAGGCAGCCCTCAGCACATTGGCACCTGAGGCTTTCTCGGGTTAGCAGTGTGACTTTGGTGTTTTAAACCATTATCCTCTTAGCTTGACACAGTTGTAATCAGGAGGAAGAGTACAGGTGGGAATCCAGGAGACCTGGCCTTCATTCCTAGTCTTCTGCAAATAGCTGTGTTCCTTGGATAATCTGACCCTCACTTTTCCTTTCTGTGAAATGTAAAGAAAGCCACTCCCCCCATTCTGTTTGGTGAAATAGAATGGATGACTCTACAGGAATGGAGGACACAGATGCCTTGTCCAGATTAAGTTTATTCAAATGATGTATGAAGATGTATACCTGTGCACTAAACCAAGGACTTGAGTGAGGGAGCAGGGAGGAGGACATGTGAGCAACAAGAACACAGACACAGACACGGGCACAGAGGCCAGTGAGTGGTGATGGACAGCTAGCCACACATCTTCTGGAAGTCCTGCTGCTGGAAGCAGGTCATCAGCTCCATTCCTGACTTGCTTTGTTGATAGGTCCAGTGCTCAGTAAACAGAAGACCAGTGAGGGATAATTCTCTTTCACACTTAAAAGAATCTAGTTAGAAACAGAAAAACTATAGAGACCTTACAAATAGATGGCTATATCCTCTTGGCATTCATAGCACTCATGACGGCCAAGGCGGATATAAGCTGACTCATCCCCTGGCTTCAGGGAAAGAGCTTGCGGAGACAGGGACAGTCTCGTGGCTGGTAGCAGTGGTCTCCTCAGGCTTCTCCACATTCCACTGTAGATCCTCTCCCATCCCGTCTTCACACTTGTCCCTCACCCACTTCACAACACACAAACATACCTCTTACCCTTCCCAAATCTTACTGCAGTGCCTCGCTCCCCCAAATAAAGGGACAGTTCAAAATATCATATGGAAGTTGAGAAAATGAAAGCCTCTCATGACTGGCTAGCAAGGCCTTTTCTAAGACATGTTGTTTCCAAGTTTATTTTGCTTTTAACAAGCTTGAAAGAAGGCCTAATCAAACTGTCAGATGATAAGTCATTACAAATGATTATGATTGATTGATTGATTGATTTGGAGAAAGAGTCTTGCTCTGTCACCCAGGCTGGAGTGCTGTGGCATGATCTCAGCTCACTGCAACCTCCGCCTCCCAGATTCAAACGAGTCTCATGCCTCAGCCTCCCAAGTAACTGGGATTATAGGCATGCACCACCACACCTGGCTAATTTATGTATTTTTAGTAGAGACAGAGTTTCACCATGTTGCTCAGTCTGGTCTCGAACTTCTGGGCTCAAGGGATCCTTCCATGGCAGCCTCCCAAAGTGCTGGCATTACAGGTGTGAGCCACCGCGTCTGCCCACAAATGATTATTTATGGCTTTTAACTCAGAAGACATTCATAGAACAAGGTGACATTGCTGTTAAAAAAACTCCTGTTCCCATCTTTCTATTAATGTGAACTTTTCTTGTGTTTAAATCTCTACAAGTGAAAAATAGAAATATAATTGATGTGAATCCCTGTCTTGTTTAGCAATAATTAATATTATTTTACATCTGGGGGAAAGCCTTATCTCATTAAAGAGGTACTTCCAATAACATTTTACCGTTGATTTTTAATAATTGTAGGAAGTTGCAATGTATTTATGTTGTTTTCATCCATTATAATGATTACTCAATCTAGATGATTAACAAAACAAAACAAAACACTAATGCTTTACAGTTACAGGACAGGGTTTAAAGAGATAGTTATAAAAAATGAAATAAGGCTGGGGGCGTGGGGCTCAAAGCCCTGTAATCCCAGCACTTTGGACGAGTCCGGGAGGCGGGGGCGCGATCATGGAGGTCAGGGAGATCTTAGACCATCCTGGCGTACAAAGGTGAAACCCCATGATCTCTTACTAAAAAATACAAAAAAAATTAGCTGGGCATGATGGTGGCGCGCCTGTAGTCCCAGGCTCTCGGCCGGAAGCTGAGGCCAGCAGAGAATGCATGAACCATGGCAAGGCAGGCCTTGCCCCGGGTGAGGCCGAGCTTCCTGCCCACTGCACTCCAGGCCTGCGGGTGCACAGGCGGAGACTCCGCTCTCAAAAAAAAAAAAAAAAAAAAAAAAAAAAATCGATAATGAGGCAGACCCAACAACATGTAAGTGAATTCTATAGATCTGTGGGTGGAATGTTTGGTGCACCATGTCAGGAAAGCTGAAGGATGAAGTGGGAAATATACCCAAACAAGGAACCCTTTACTTGGAGAAACAGGTATGATGAAAAAGAGAAGGGAGAGGGATGGACTATCTAATCTAGCATACACCAGGTTTCAGGAAGGCTCTTGACAATTTCTAATGACATCCTTATAAATAAGGCAAATATTTAATAATATGAGTTGACAACAGCACAATTATGCGGATTTGTAGCTGGGTGAGCATGCTGTCTCAGAGTGTTGATAATGCAGCCAGAGGGAGGACTTGACTGAGGTTCCAATGTCTTTTGTCTGTTGTGTTTATCATTGGCTTGGGTTAAACTCATAGGAGACCTGCTTATCAAATGTGGGAAGGCCGCAGAGCTGCAGAAAACAGCTTATGTTATAAAGCAGGAAGACCAAGATTTAAAAATATTTTTCAAAATTGAGATGGATTGAAATCATGAAGATTAATGTCTTACATTTTAGTTCAGAATATTACTAGGATATAGGAAACTTGGTTTGATAGTAAAAGAAAAACATCTGGCCGATTATAATGGCTCAAAGGCTCAATGTAAATAAACAGTGATTAAAAAAAAAAAAGTCCGCCAGGCGCAGTGACTCATGCCTGTAATCTCAATACTTTGGGAGGTCAAGGCGGGAGGATCACTTGAAGTCAGGAGTTTGAAACCAGCCTGGACAATAAAATGAGACCCCCATCTCTACAGAAAATAAACTAGCCAGGCATGGTAGTGCACACCTGTGGTCCCAGCTACTCAGGAGGCTGAGGCGGGAGGATGGCTTAAGCCTAGGAGTTCAAGGCAGCAGTGAGCCCTGATCACACCACTGTATTCTAGCATAGATAACAGAGTGAGACCCCGTCTCTTAAAAAAAAAAAGTAATGGCTGGGCACAGTGGCTCACACCTATAATCCCAGCATTTTGGGAGGCCAAGGCTTGTTGATAGCTTGAGCTCAGGAGTTTGAGACCAGCCTGGGCAACATGGCAAAACCCAGTCTCTCCCTACAATACAAAAATCAGCTGGGCATGGTGGGGAGCACCTGTGGTCCCACCTACTTGAAAAGCTGAGGTGGGAGGATTGCTGGAGCACGGGAAGTTGAGGCTGCAGTGAGCCATGACTGGGACACTGTACTCCAGCCTTGGTGACAGAGTGAGACCCTGTCTTAAATAAATAAAAAAAAAGATAAATAACAGGGTGGGCGCAGTGGCTCATGCCTGTAATCCCAGCACTTTTGGAGGCTGAGGCAGGTAGATCACCTGAGGTCAGGAGTTCAAGACCAGCCTGGCCAACATGGTGAAACCCCATCTCTACTAAAAATACAAAAATTAGCCAGGCATGGTGATGTGCACCTGTACTCCTAGCTACTTGGGAGGCTGAGGCAAGAGAATTGCTTGAACCTGGGAGGCAGAGGTTCCAGTGAGCCGAGATCACACCACCACACTCCAGCCTGGGTGTCAGCAGGACTCCTCCTCAAAAAAAAAAAGAAAAAAAAGAAAGAAAAGAAAAAAGATAAATAAATAAAAAGTAATGCCAGTTGAAGCTGTATTTAATAGAGATATTTTGAAACCTCACACTTGGAGTTCTATATTCAGTTCTTTATTTCTTTATTTTTTGTATTTTTTTTTTTTTTTTTTAGCTTTAGAGACAGGGTCTTACTCTGGTTCCCAGGCTGCAGTACAGTGGCTTGATCATAGTGCACTGTAACCTCCAACTCCAAGGCTCAGGCATCCTCCTGCCTCAGTCTCCCAAGTAGCTGGGACCACAGACCTGCACCACCATGCCCAGCTAATTTCTTTGTGGGTTTGTTGTTGTTGCTGTTTTTGTAGAAACAGAGTCTCGCTATGTTGCCCAGAATCGTTTTGAACTCCTGGCCTCAAGTGATCCTCCTGCCTCAACCTCCCAAAGTACTGGGACTATAGGCATGAGCCACTGTGCCCAGCCCAGCTCTTTTTGAAAAAGAAAAGTGATAAGCAATTATCATGATGAATTGTTTAGAGCTAGGAAGGTCAAAGGAACTAACGTTTGTTGATAGTATGATTGTAAAGTCAGAACTATTTTCAGATGCAAAAAAACTGAAGCCAATTTATGTTGCCCAAAGTGAAAAGGAGAAAGTCATTCTAAATATATTGGGGTTCCTCATGGAAAGCAGGAATACAGTTAGTCTTGGGAAGGACCAGAAGCAATCTAGACAATGAGCAATCTGTGGTCACTAATTCTCTGGAAGGAAGGCATTGTTATTCATGCTGACAGATGGGGAAGACTGAGGCACGAAGCATACAGGTTCATACTATGTACACTTACAGGTACATAGCCTGTAAGTGTCGACGTGAAAATTCAAAGCCAGGGCTTTCTGTTCTGAAGCCAGCTCCCTCACCACCTTTATCCGGCTTCTTAGTGCCCACAATTCTATTCTGCCAAACCTATTTCAAAGGACTCTACCAGCACAAAGTACGATCCTGAGGAACAGGAGCCTCCACGGGAGAGTGCTGCTGACTGAGCCCCCCTGCACCATGTGGGGAGCCCAGCGCTTGCGCACTGCTGACAGGCAGCCTGGGATTTGAGGATGAGCGTGACCTGCCCCAGCTCCCCCAGCTAAGAGGCAGTGAACTCACAAGCCAAACCAAGGTCGTTCCCCCTCCACACCAGGTCATCTCGCTCATCACTGCCTCCCCATTACAGAGCAAAGTATATTTGTTTGCATGGAATGGGGACATCCAATGTGCCCTGTCCAACGTGCCCCTTACTGTGGTGGGGGCATTACTGTTGCTGTCTGCCTCTTACAGCAGCTTTGTAAGGGAGCTATTCCTTCCCCATTTTATGTATGAAAAACAAAGACTCAAAGTGGGGCCTGAGAAGCGTGCCAGAAGCCTCAAGTATCAGGAGCCAAGTTGGGGGCTGCTTCTGAGGCCACAGGGCATGTGTTTGCCCTGTGCCTCACACACTTTGGGAGTAACAGCTTCTAGGAAGCATACAGTGGTGTCATGGCCACTTACAGATGGACACTCTAGTGTACAGATTTTGATTTTTACTGGGATACCTCAGAAAAATGGGGAAATTGTCCAGAACTTGAAAAGATTTTACATGATTTTCAAATGCTCTGAAAATCTCAGATGTATTGAAGTGGTTTTTAGAGCATTCGAAGTGACACTAAAGAAGAGGGGAACTTCTGCTCAGGCCGGCACCTTTGACAGCTCTTCCTGTGGGATTGGATGGGCCACAGCCCTGTGGGAACCGCAGGGGCCCTAGGCGACTGACCCGAGCTGGCCCTTTGTTTCTCCTCACTGTCCCAGTGTTGTTGTCTTGCTGTCCAAGGGCCACGGTCACATGGCCTCAGCTCCACTGCGAGGGCTGTGGGGTTTTTGTTTTCTGTGGACGAAGACAGGCTGGCACAGGGCAGTGGCCACTCTGCTCTTCAGAGCCAGACATGATTCTGTTCACAAGGGCCACACCAGGCCATGCAGGCCAGGAGAGGCAGCTCTCTTGAGGAGAGCTGAAGGCCATCGGGGCAGAACTGGCTCCATCATTTGTAGGTCCCAGTGCAAAATGAAAATATGGGGTCCGTGTTCAAAAATCATTAAGAATTCCAGCACAGCAACCACAGAGCATTAAAGCAAGCATGGGCCCTTCTGAGTGGGGGCCCTTGTGACTGCACAGGCATATATATGCCAGGGAGCCGGCCCTGGCACGGGGAGTTGAGGGGCTTTCCCTTTGCGATGAAGGAGAGGGGTCTGTCAATTCCTCTGATCCCCAAGACAGAAGGGGTGCACTTACAGCTGGGACCAGTCTGGTTTTCTTAACCCTGGCCCAAGAAGGCAAACTTTCCATCCCTTCTCTCAGGCTGAACTGTCTCCAAAGCATTGACAGTTGGGCTTTGGCAAGCAAGGGTGCTACTGAGTGTGTATGTCCCTCTGGACGTGTGTCCCAAAGCCATACATTTCAGAACTTGCCAGTGACTGTGCTGACATCCACTCGTACTCAGTAAGTGTTTATGTACCAAATCCCATGCTCACTCAGGATGGACAGATGAGGCCACAGATCAGGGATCTAGTGGAGGAAATAATGTGCAGAGGAGTCAGCCCCGTAGAGGGTGACAAGTGCTGTGGGAAAGCCAGGTGTGGCACTGCAGGAAGCCAAGGAAGAAGGGCCCAGCACTGCAGAGGGAGCTGTTGGAGCTGAGGCTCAGAGCACCAGTAGGAGTTTCCCAGAGAAAGGGGGGGTGGGCTAGTCCCATCAGTGGGCCTGCCTTGTGCATATTGGCAAGATATGTCTGCTAGGGTGTGAAGAGCATCGTCCTTTGGCCAGTGGGGGAAAGCAGCTGATGGTGATGGCCATGGAGGCAAGAGGAGTGGGCTGAGGAGGGAGGGGAGAGTGGCTGGCTTGGGCCACAGTGGTGAAATATACCCGCCAACCTAAGGGGTCTGGCCATTGTTTGGTAAGTGGGTTCCATTCTTTGGTGGCAGGAGTTGAGAGGGCTATGGGCAAGTCAGGGAATGGTGGTGGGGGTAGACAAGAATACCGAGCATAGCTGGAGGGTCTGGGGACGCCCCTGGAGAAGAAGGATTAGGAAAAGCAGGCAGGGTTCAGCTGTCATCAGGGATCTCAGGGTCTGGCCTGTGGACAAGGACACAGCCCGTGTGAGGGGCAGCCAGATGGACCTCGCCTGCTCATTATCACAGCTTCCTGCAGAGGTGGAGGAGGTGCAGGCTGTGGTTCTGTGACAACCCTGTGTGCTCTGGGTCAAGATAGATGTCTAGCAAGAAGCAGACATCCCAGCCCCTGAGGGGCTGAGGGGCAGGGAGGTCCTCAAAGAGGAGTAGGCTTAAATCAAACCTTGAAAGCCCCAAATCCAATGAGATTCTCTTTCCCAGTTTTCAATTGTTTCCCTAATTTTCCTCCCTTTATCCTACACCAACCATCAGAAGTCAGTTTACTTAGGAACTGGCTTCAACAAATCAGTATGCAAGTGGCTGGCTGTGAGGCTAGCACGGACGCCCAGCACAAAGCAGCCAGTGAACCCTGTCGTGGACTTCTCACAGCACCCCCTCCCTGCTCCTGTCCACTCCTTGGGGCCCTGTAGCCTGTGCCCATCCCAGCTCCTTTTTTGTTGAGATCTGAGTGGATTTGGCATCTGCATTGGATAGCCCTGGATCTGGTGGGTTTGGGTGGGGGCTGGGCAGCCCTTTTGAAAGGGTACATCAGGCCAGCAGCCCCACAGGGGAACTAGGAGAATCCCAATGAAGTTCTAATAACAAGACTGGGCGGGAGGGCTGCTGTGTCTGTGACCTTCCTCTGGAATCTTGGAGCGAGTGAATGGAAAGTCTCCAGGAACTGGGGAGCCTTCAGTATCAGTTAAAGTTCTCAGGAATCAGGGAAGGGACTCGAAGAGGCCTCATTCCAGCTGCCTTCCAGCCTCTCTGGACTCTTTCCAAATCCAGTAGGGAAAATGGACCCTCTGAAAGGAGGGGTAAGCGAACAGATTTCCTTGCTGGTCCTGAAGTGCTTTTTATAGCACTTCCTGTGCCCAGCAGGAGCTGAGACCCAGTGGCTGAAACAGACAGAACATTCTCTGGTTATCAGGCATCTGGCTGCACTCCAGGCTGCACAGGGCCAGACAGATAGCACCTCACTTGGACCGAAGCCTTGGCTGGGGAAGGCCTCAGGACCTGCTTGAAAGCTGGGCCCTCCTTGTTTGCCCAGCTGGGCAGACAGTGCCTGAGTGTTTCTACAGGCTGGTGATTGGGCACCAGCACTTTAGGGGTGCTCTAACCTCCCACTTTCTCCCGGACACATCAGCAAGATTCTAGAGACTTAACTCTCACTTTCATTGCTTTAACCCCAAGGCAGGCAAGTTTCCATGGGAGAAGGTTATACTCACAGGTGTGCACTCCCCACAGTCTTTCAATAACTAAATGCCTTTGGCCCTTGGTCCAGGTCATTCCTCTGTAGTGTATTCAGTTTCTGACCTGCAGATGCCTCTGTGGGGCACAGGCTTTTCATTGAACAAGTCCAGCAAGTTGTAGCCCTAGGAGTACAGGGTTTCAGCTGTAACTTGAAGCAAGCTACAGGTAGCTTCAAGCATGTCACTGTAGTGGGAGCTTCCAGCAAGTAGCAATAGGAGATGCAAGCAAGTTTCTCTGGGCCTCAGAAGGGAGGAATGGCATCTGCTCCTCAAAAGCTCCATTCACCTCTGCATTCTTGATGGCCCCATGGGTGGCTTCGAGCAGGCATAGTCCCCACTCTCATCTCATCTGCAGGCTCAAATCATTCCCAGCCCATGGCAGAAAGATGTAGAGATGCCTCTGGTCACCGCTTTGGGGATTACCATCAAGGGGTCCCTTTAGTAAGCCAGGCTGGCTCTCCCTCTGTACCCCGATGAGGTAGACCTCATTCCCCCTTCTAGGAGGTGATACGCTAAGGAGAGCGCAGGCCCTGCTTTAGGCCTGGCCCCACTCCTCATCAGCCGTGTGACCATGATTCAATCCACCAATCCTGTTTTCTCTCTGGTAAAATGAGGCCACTTCCTTCTAGGGCATTTAAAAGAGATGCTTGTAGAAAAGTCCAGCACAGTGCCTGGTACATAGTAGGTACTTGGCAACTAATAACTATTAGTGGTTTGGTTTTGTTTTGTATTTTTCTTTTTGAGACAAGATCTCACTCTGTCGTCCAAGCTGGAGTGCAGTGACATGATCATGGCTCACTGCAACCTCCCCTTCCCGGGCTCAAGCAGTCCTCCCACCTCAGCCTTCTGAGTAGCTGGGACCACCGGCATGTGCCACAACACCGGGCTAATTTTTCATACTTTTGGTAGAGATGGGGTTTTTCCATGTTGTCCAGGCTGGTCTCAAACTCCTGGCCTCAAGTGATCCTCCCAGTCTGCCCACCTCGACCTCCCAAAGGGCTGGAATTACAGGCGTGAGCCAGTACACCCATCCTATTCGTGTTATCCTTTAACCAATTTCATTGTCCAAGTGGATCGAATCTTTACTTACCTTGAGAGACTCCCTGTACCTCGAGACCTTGGAACTTAGCCTCAGAGTTGTTTCTGTCAACCTTTCCCCTTTGCCTCCTCCTACTCTTCCTACCCCACAGAGATGGAAGGTGAGGTGGAGCTAGCCCAAGCTGTGCAGCTGGCCTGGTCCCCCGATTGTCTTCTGATCCTGCGCTCCTAGCTATCCTCAGCTCACCTATCCAAAAGCCTCTCCTGTTGAACCTCTTGGCTAATGCCAAGTCCTGGGCGTCTGTCATCAAGCCTTTGAAGCAGCAGTTTGCTGCCATGCAGGACTTTCTGCAGGACTTAGAGAGCAGGATCTATCCTCCTGCTCAGTCCCATACCTTCTACCCTCTCCCCGTGTCCTTAGATGTCACAGCATCTGAAGGGAGGCCTTTTAGAACCAGTAAAAATCTCAAAGTAATAGGGATCTATTTGTTTAGAAACAGGTATTTATAATGTTCTCAAAAAACGAACATCGTGGGCCGGGCACAGTGGCTCACGCCTGTGATCTCAACACTTTGGGAAGCTGATGCGGGTGGATCACTTGAGGTTTGCAGTTCAAGCTGACCTGCCTGTCCAACACAGTGAAACCATGTCTCTACCAAAGATACAAAAATTAGCCAGCCATGGTGGCAGGCACCTGTAATCCCAGCTATTTGGGAGGCTGAGGTGGGAGAATCGCTTGCACCTGGGAGGCAGAAGCTGCAGTGAGCCGAGATGGTGCCACGGCACTCCAGCCTGGGTGACAGAGAGAGACTCTATCTCAAAACAACAACAACAACAACAAAAACATTGTTACCTGAAGATTGTCCAGTAAATCAGGTGAATGATGACATTTTAAAAATTAGCTATAATGATTGGGTGCAGTGGCTCATGCCTGTAACCCCAGTGCTTTGGGAGGCCGAGGTGGGCGGATCACGAGGTCAGGAGATCCTGGCCAACATGGTGAAACCCCATCTCTACTAAAAATACAAAAATTAGCTGGGTGTGGTGGCACGCACCCGTAATCCCAGCTACTCGGGAGGCTGAGGCAGGAGAATTACTTGAACCCAGGAGGTAGAGATTGCAGTGAGCTGAGAGCATGCCATTGCACTCCAGCCTGGCAATAGAGCGAGACTCCACCTCAAAAAAAAAAAAAAAAAAAGCTTTATTCCAACCCAAATAATAGAATTAAGAATAGTAATAGCTGAAAGTGGTTTCTAACCTATTCTGAGCTTCAGAATGATCTGAGGAGCCTTTTGAAAAATAAAGACATTTGGACCCAGATCCAGTGAGTCCGTTTGTGGGATGGGCCAGGCCTCTGTCTGTTTAGGGAGTAAGGGAGAACCCACCCCTGAGTAAAACTTCACAACGGCATTTCATCAGGGTGCACAGGCCACCTGTCTGTGTGTCTTCATAGAATCCACAGTGCCTTGCTCCAAGGGACCTGCTGGGTGATTCAAACCTCACATGGCTCTCCTCAGGGGGGTGAGGAGGAGAGGGTGGGGGAGTCAGGCTCTAGTTCCTGAATCAGACCAAGCCTCATCCTTGCTTTCCCTCCATCCCAGCCCTGTGGGCAGCTGACAGGCATCCCCCCCACACCATCCGCCACCCAACCAGGCCCACCTTGAGCCTGTTTCCAAGGCAAGCTGTGAGAAGCTCCTGAATGAGAAACATTTCCGTATATATTCTGTTTAAAAAGAAAAGGTCTGTCCATGTGCACAGTGCATTTCATCAGTGGCGACTCGTCTTTAGGACCTCACGGCATGGGGGGTTGTGAAAGATGCAGCTATGATAAGCACTCACAGAGGAGAAATTGGGGCACGGGGGGCTCGGGGTTGTCTGAAGAACAAGCTCTGGAGTCCGCTGAGCCCTTTGCCAGCAGGCACGGAGCCCTCTCTACAGTGGGCCAGGTGGGTCCCCTTCACCCAGCACCCTGTGAGAGTGCCACCATGCTCCTGCATCTAGCATCGTGCCTGGCACAGAGGCAGTGCCCAGGAAATATTTGTCCACTGAATGACTTTTTAAATGAGCAGAGAAGAGGCATCTGCAGTGGGGCTGGGAAGAGGATACGATAAAAGAGAAAAGAAAGGGAGAACAAGAACTGTGTGAACTCGAGGAAGCCCTGTACCTTTCTGCAGAGGTTCATTTCCTCAGGATCATGAGGATGCAAAGAGATAATGAATGTTTAAAAAATCGTCTGTCAAACGTGAGCCCACCTGTGCATTCTCTTCTCCAGGAATTGTGGGAGCTTGCTGGTTCTGAGGTCTCTTCCTACTCAGGCCACCTCAGTGGTTCTACTTGTGTGCAAGGAGAGGGCTGGAGTTCGCAGCTGCTCTTCATCAAGGGCCCTGCCCCTGAGTGAATGGGAGACCCTGACTTGCCACAGCCATGATGTCCCTTCTCTTCCTTCTGCCCAGGCATCTTTTGAGGTGTCAGTGGAGGCCCGAAGCTGCCCCAGCAGACACACAGAGCACGTGTTTGCCCTGCGGCCGGTGGGATTCCGGGACAGCCTGGAGGTGGGGGTCACCTACAACTGCATGTGTGGCTGCAGCGTGGGGCTGGAACCCAACAGCGCCAGGTGCAGCGGGAGCGGGACCTATGTCTGCGGCCTGTGTGAGTGCAGCCTCGGCTACCTGGGCACCAGGTGTGAGTGCCAGGATGGGGAGAACCACAGCGTGTACCAGAACCTGTGCCGGGAGGCAGAGGGCAAGCCACTGTGCAGCGGGCGCGGGGAGTGCAGCTGCAACCAGTGCTCCTGCTTCGAGAGTGAGTTCGGGAAGATCTATGGGCCTTTCTGTGAGTGCGACAACTTCTCCTGTGCCAGGAACAAGGGAGTCCTCTGCTCAGGTAAGTGTCCCCAGCAAGCGCTTTAGCTCTGAGCCAGGCCCGGATGCTGTTAGGACACCCTCCCAAAGCCTGCCTTTTACTCGGTGGTGGTAGAAAGTGTCACTACCATGGCTCTCCTTGGAGAAGACAGTGGGCAAGCCTTGCCGCCCGCAGGCAGGAGGTGGGGACCAGTGTGCAGAATACAAAAGCAGAAGGCATTGCCATAAATTGTGGACTCTCAGAGTTTGAGGGGCCTGCCTGCGGGTCATCCACCTTACTTCCCAATTCATGCAGGACTGGCCTGCACAGCATTCCTGAGAGGTAGAGATGGTCAGCCTCTTGATTGCCTCCTCGGATGGGAGCTGGTAGTGGCCATCTGCCCCTTAGCCAATGGATTCATATCTTATTGCTGTTCCCACAGCTCACCACAAACCTGCTGGCTTAAAATGATACACATTTAATCCATTATAGTTCTGGAGGCCAGAAGTCTGAAATGGATCTTATTTGGCTAGAATCAAGGTGCCAGCAGGGCTGCACACCTCTTAGAAGCTCCGGGGGAGAGTTCGTGTCCCGGCCTTTTCCAGTACCTAGAGGCCACCTATGTTCTTTGACTCGCAGCTCCTTCTTCCATTTTCAAAACCAGCAGAGTAACATCCTCAAATCTCTCTAACTCTGACCTCTGCTTCTGTTGTCACATCCTTCTCCCCCTCCTATGGACCCTTGTGGTTACAAGGGACCCTCAGTAGAACCCTGGAAAGTCTCCCTATCCCCAGGTCCTCAGCTTACTCATACCTGCACAGCCCCTTTCACCATGTAAGGCCACACAGTCACAGGGTCCAGGGATTAGGATGTGGACATCTCTGGGGGCTCTTATTTTTTCCTGTCAGAAATCCTTTTTTTTTTTTTTTTTTGAGAGGGAGTCTCACTCTGTTGCCTGGGCTGGAGTGCAGTGGCACAATCTTGATTCACTGCAACCTCTGCCTCCCTAGTAGCTGGGATTACAGGCGCCCGCCACTTTGCCCAGCTAGTTTTTTGTATTTTTTTTTTTTTAGTAGAGACGGGGTTTCACCGTGTTAGCCAGGATGGTTTCGATCTCCTGACCTCGTGATCCACCCGTCTCGGCCTCCCAAAGTGCTGGGATTACAGGCTTGAGCCACCGCGCCTGGCCTTTTTTTTTTTTTAAAAGGGAGTCTCACTCTGTTGCCTGGGCTGGAGTGCAGTGGCACAATCTTGATTCACTGCAACCTCTGCCTCCCTAGTAGCTGGGATTATAGGTGCCCGCCACCACACCTGGCTAATTTTTGTATTTTTAGTAAAGATGGGGTTTCACCATGTTGGCCAGGCTGGTCTTGAACTCCTGACCTCAAGTGATCCACCCACCTCAGCCTCCCAAAGTGCTGGGATTACAGGCGTAAGCCACTGTGCCCGGTCCAGAATTCCTCTTTATATTGAAGAGAAACTTGTTTCTCAATAGCTTCCACCCAATGGTTGACATTCTAGAGTCCCTCTTCCACGTCACAAGCTGTCAAACATCTGAAAGCTTCTTTATGGTTCTCTGTTCTCTCTTCTGATGTAGGCTAGACACCCCAAGTCTCTTCCTTGTCTGAGGGTGCTATCATTTGTGAAGCATGCTTCATAGAATCAAGCGCGTTACTTGTCGTGCTGGATAATGAGGGCTTGGTCCAGGGTTCAGCGGAGCATTCATTTCCTGTGATTTGGACATTTCACTTCCGTGGATGTACCCTGACAATACATTCACCTTTCCTTTTCCTTTCCCTTTCCCTTTTCCTTCCTTCCTTCCTTCCTTCCTTCCGTCCGTCCTTCCTTCCTTCCTTCCTTCCTTCCTTCCTTCCTTCCATCCTTCCTTCCTTCCTTCCTTTTTCTTTGTTTTGAGATGAAGTCTCGCTTTGTCGCCCAGGCTAGAGTGCAGTGGTGCGATCTCAGCACACTGCAACCTGTGCATCCTGGGTTCAAGCGATTCTCCTATCTCAGCCTCCTGAGTAGCTGGGATTACAAGCACCCACCACCACCCCAGCTATTTTTTTCTATTTTTTTGGTAGAGATGGGGTTTCGCCATGTTGGCCAGGCTGGTCTTGAAGTCCTGACCTCAGGTGATCCACCGGCCTCGGCCTCCCAATGTGCTGGGATTACAGGCATGAGCCACTGTGCCCGGGCCACCTTTTCTTTCTGTTAAATAGTCACAGTACACTCGAGCTGGTTTTTAACTTCACTACCAAAAGTTAGAGGCGTTTTATTTATTTTATTTTTTAGAACTGTGGTTCAGAAGGAGAGGTACTTTTTTAGTGTGTTGTTTTGGAGCTCTTAATTTTCTGAATCTAAACACAGGACTTTACATTGATTCCAGTTAAATGACAAGTTGGCAGTTCCCACTCTGGTATTGCATTCTGATTAAATCCTTCAAAATTGTATCTCAAATTTTATCCAACACCATGCAACCTGTAAAGGTAGTAAGTAAAACAGTTTTAGGCAGGGCTGTGGTTTATTCTACACATCATTTATTCTGTGGTTTCTAGGGCTCCCTCCTTAAGAATGGTCTTCCAATTGGGATGGGTGGATTTGAAAGGAACTAAGGGTTCAGCTGGGAAAGAAAGCACAAGGTGTATCTGAAGCAAACCAGGAATGTGCAGATACTCCGTCCTATGGGAGGAAGAATTGTACCTTCATGCAAGGTTGCACAGACGTAGATTAGCAAGGGAAGCTTCCTGGAGCAGACTTTGCCATGAGACAAGCGTGAGTACACCCATGGGTGTCATGGGACCAGCATGTCTAAAACTTGAGTTGCCCTGGAAAGTGCAGGACTTAGTAATGTCATCGCAGAGTAAAGTAGGTGGAAAACTCAGGATTTGACATGCCAAGCATGCAACAGGGATCAACGCTTTCCCCAGCAGAGTGATGATAGGTTGGTGTTAGCTGGATGGTTCTATCTGGTTAGTAGAAAAAGTGTGGGCTCAATAGCGGGAGGCCTGGGCCTAAGTCCCATCATACAGTATCTGCTGGTGTGACTTGGGCACAGAGTTGTTATGAGGAATAAGAGATGTGTGTGAAGCACCCAGCACGTTGCCTGGCACAAAAGGAAGACACACCCAATGCCGGCTCCTCTATGAGTCAGTGCCGCACCACTCTGGGGGGCCACACCTGCTGCCCGGTGTGCAGGAGGGCCCCGCCTTCTCCCAGACAGTCCCCAGGCTTTGCCTAAAATATTCCGGGGTGGTGGAATGCAGTTTCCATTCCTCTTAGTAGCCACAGTAAAAGTTCTAAGCAGCCTGGCAGGCTTTTTAGCAGCTTTTCTTTTAAAGAAATATTAACAAACATGACAGAAATTGTCTCTCCTTCCCCTTCAGGAGCCTGAAATAACCCTGGTATGTCTTCACCCTAGAAGCCTGCATGTGTCCATGCAGCCTGAGAGCAAGGGCGTCTGAGTCAGATGCTGTGTGCACGTTTCATCCCCACAGTTCATCAGGCTGTGGCCTTGGTTGTCTTGGACTTTGGCTTTTCCTGTCTGCTAAGATGGGCCAACACCACTTGTTTCTGCATTATTTTGAGAATTGAAGGAGAAGACAGAGATGAAGGCCCTGGCCTGGTGCTCAGTAGGGAACAGGACCCAGTGGATGTTAGATGCCTCCTCCATCTCACTGAGACTGGGCATTTCTCTGAGTACACAGCCTGGGAGACAGGGCAAGTGGGAGATGAGGTATGAGAGGCCCTCAGTGGGGGAAAACTGGTCATTTTGGAAACAGAAATATTCCACAGCTGAGTGAACATGCAGCTTTTTTACTCAATCATCAGAACCCACAGTCCTGAGTTAATCCTGCATTACAGAATTCTGCCAGACTTCATATCCAAAAACCCCTGGTGCTCTATCTCTTTCTCTTCCCTTCACCCCATACAATCCTGCAGGATTGGGAAATGCTCACATCATGGGGTAGAGAAACCGGAGGTTTGCCAAGCCCTTGAGGCTCCCAGATCAACGATGCCTCAAGTCACTAACTTCCCTGAGGTTGCAGAATGGAATGTCTTTTTTTCTTCCCCACGAGGAAAGCCATAGACAATCATTAGAGAAAACTTGAAAAATACAGGGAAGTTGATGGATGTGTGGCCAGTTGGTGCTGTCCATCTTCTTGGTGACCAGGAGTAATTTGGACCATCTGGGAAACCAGACCTCTTTTCACCCAGGCTGTTTTGTGTGCATCACTTCTGAGGCTGTGTGCTCAGTCAAGACCTTGCCAGAGAGTTGGGGGATTAGCCTTAGGTCAAGAATATTCTGAGCAGTAGTAAGAAATTTTAAAATCATCCATAATTTCATCACTCTTATTTTAAGAGATTAGTTTATTTCCTTCTAAACTTTCTTCTAAGTTAGTGTATGTGTGTTTATGGCCGCATACAATTTTGTATCGTGCTTTTTTTCCTATAATATTATATCCTAAGGAACACTTGAATTTAAATTAGTAAATCGTTGATGAGAACATTTTGAGTGTCTTTCCATTGCAACCCCAACTAGCCTTCTCCACCTCTTCACTTTAAAAGCAGCAACTAGTTGAAACGTGACACTATCCAAGTCTTTCCGGAGAAAATAGTTTCTGGAGTGAGGTCATTGTTGTTTGACAATTTGGGAAGGACTTAAACTGAGTCCAGCTCCAGGCACGACTTGATAACATATGTGCATGTAGCGGCTTCTTGCACAGTGTTATAGCACCAGCCCTTGTCTCTCAAACCTTACAGCTCAGGAGGGGCTGTGAATGGATGGGTAAGGAATTCCAGTCCCTGGGTCCTTGGCACCTGTGGTCAGCATGAGGCTCACACTCCAGAACTGCATGCGTTGGTTTTGAGCTCTTGGGTCACGGCTGCATCTGGAGTTGTGGCGGAGAAGCCTATTTCCCAGCCACCACTCTGCTCTTGAAGGTGCTGACTCAGAGACTCCCAAGCAGCTGACTTCAGCATTCTCTCACAGTTTTACACCCCCTCTTCCCTGCAGCCTGTCTTGGAAGGAAATCGTGTGGTTGTGGTCTGTCTTCAGAGTGGGGTTGAGGGGTGCACTTGAAGAAGTGGCTGAGGCAGAGCCAGGACCAGAGTAGGTAGGGTCACCCCAGAGAAACTCCTTCCACTTCACTGGACTCTCTTATCATTAGGAGGCTTACAGTCCTTGCCCCTACCAAGACAGGGCTGGGGGGAAAGTGCAAGAGATTCCAGGTTTGCAAAATGTTGTCCGTCATCAAAATGAGCAGTGAACAAATCTGACTGAGGTCTGGAAGCAATTGAACAACTCTGTTATTACTTTTGTGACACATTGTCATGGGAATGTGTGTGAGCTTGGGGCTCTTATGTCTCGGTTTCTGGAGGCAGCTTGACTTAGAGAATGGTTCTGTCCACAAACTGTTTCTGTGTGTTTGAGGGGAGCTTCCTGGGACCATCATGAGGATTTGTTTTCTTTTGAGTCTCATAAAGTATTGACCCATAGAATATGAGAAGCAGGACATGTTCTGTTCAGTTGTTTTTCATGTAATAAAAGATTCTTGCTCAAACTTTCAGTTTCTTTGTTGGTTTCTGTGTCCAAACAGTGTATTTTCTGGGATTTGAGCTACTCCCTTGTGGTACACTGTCGAGGTCAGTTTCAACCCAGATGCTTTCAGCCTTCTCTATGCTTAAAATGACTGCACTGGAGTACACTGAATCATTAGCCAATGGTCAGCCTCCTTCTTCGGTTCCACATAATGAGGAAATTTAAATCAAATAAGGTGTAGAATTTTGAACAGAGCCCTTTTGGTCTTGTGGCTTTAAGATCTCAAAAGCACCTCTGAGTAAGGTCTCATGTATACATCTCACCTTTATTTTACCCAAAGTTTGAGCAAGAATCTTTTATTATTATGTGGCAGGCAACTAGAAGTCAAGGGGCATCCTCTGTTCTCTCCCAAATGTAAAAAAAAAAAGAAGAAGAAGAAGAAGCATGGTACTAGTAGTAGCATCATTCCTAGTAGGTCGGGACCAGCATCCAAGCATGGGTTCTGGGTCTGGGCTAACAGTTCCCGGCCGATTTAGCAAAGTTCTGTTAACCCTGTCTAGTTAAAGGCTGTTTTGTTAACCCTATCTAGTTAAAGACAGTTCTGTTAACCCTGTCTAGTTAAAGCCACTCCTGAGATTAAGGCTACATCCTAGGCTTCTTGACTCTTGCCAAACAAAACACCTGCCATGGCAACAGTTATCTAGATACAGTTTTAAAAGTGTTTCTCCCCATATTTATATTGTTTTCTTTAATAATATAATTTTCACACTCAGAATCAGTAGCCTGGCAGCTGTCCTGGGGGCTCAGGTTACTGCTATATCTCTGTCATTGCAATTGGCATATTTCACAAATGGCTTGTTACAGGACTGTCTTGAAGGTGACCTCTAAGACAGAGGTCTCCAAAAGTACCTTTTGTTTATTTGTTTTACAGTAGAGACAGGGTCTCCCTATGTTGCCCAGGCTGGTCTCGAACTCCTGGGCTCAAGGGATCCTCCCATCTCAGCATCCCAAAGTGCTGGAATTATAGGCCTGAGCTAAAAGTACCTTTTGAATGAACCCAGACTGGACATATTTAATCTCCAGGAAAGGGACCTCTTGGCAGGATCACCACCACTGTGTGCCCCTGGTAGGAGCACCTAGAAGTTCTTCAGGTTTTTCCACATACATTAATCTCTGCTCAGTTTGATGTTTATCCAGATGCTTCTAGCAAATACAAGGATGCAAAATGTATCTTCCAGAGAAAGGACCCCTCTCTCCCAAAGGAAGCCCCAAGGCAGAGCTTCAGAAACCAATATAGCAATTTCTCTCGCCTAATATAAAAATCCTAAATATGTACATGACCGTAAGGGCCAGGAGAGTCCGGTTCCATTTTGGAACAGGTGGCTCTGAGAACAGAATTTGTTACAGGATTCTTCAATAACTGTCATCATAAGGAATGAGACACCTGTGAGTGGTAGTAATTACTTCTGCAGGATACTACATACAGGGTGGCTAAGGAAAATGCATGTTCCTTAGGCAATGATAACATAGGCAGAGCTGCCAGAAACCATGTCAGTAACCAGCACAGAGATGTTTCTCTTTGTCCCCTGCCCAGGAATACTTCAAAAGCCTTTGGAGGCCTCCTTATATAATGGAAAAGAAATGGCTTTGGAATGCGGGAATGCGGCAATGCAGCAAACCTAGATTTTTTTATTTATCAAATAAGGAGGAAAAACCTACCCCAGAAGGGAGTTGTGAGGAACCAACAGGACAGTGTCTATAAAGCTCCTTGCAGGGGCCCTACCACCAGGGGCACTGAGTACATTTTTCTCCCTGGGGGCTGGATGCAGTGGCTCACACCTGTAACCCTAGCACTTTGGGAGGCCAAGGTGGTGGGTGGATTGCTTGAGCTCAGGAATTCAAGACCAGCCTGGGTAACATAGCAAGACCCTGTCTCTACAAAAAATTATCCAGGCGTGTGCCTCAGCTACTTGGAAGGCTGAGGTAGGAGGATCGCTGGAGCCCAGCAGGTGGAGGAGGTTATAGTGAGCAGAGATCATGCCACTGCACTCCAGCTTGGGCAACAGAGTGAGATCCTATCTCAAAAAAAAAAAAAAAAAAAAAAAAAAAGAATTCCATCTGTTTCTAGCCACTACTCGAGTTCAGTTGAAAGGCAAAAAGGTACCAAAATGTAGGGCTTGTGATCCTATAATGAAATAATGCATCTTTTAAACTAGTCAGATGAGCCATCTGGGCTGCTCATCTCTGGAGTCAGCCAGCCTCTTGCAGCTTGTGGTTGGAGAAACCAGAGCTTTGGAAAAACCAGAGCTTAATAAGTATCTGGTCTGAGACAATGCAGCTACAAATATAGAAACAACAATCTCTCATTGAAGGTCATTTTGTGTTAGGCAGGTTGCCGCATTCATCTCATTCAACAAAAGTTCATTGAGCATTCTTCATAAGCCAAGTGTTGTACTGGCTGCCAGGGATATACAGCTGGAGTTTCAGTCTTGAATTAATTTCTAAATTTTTATTGCCCCTGGAATTTTCCGCTTCTTCTCTTGAAGCTTTCTGGAAATGAGGAATGGGAACATGAATCATCTTATGCTTCTACCTTTACCATTCAGACTTCTTTGAGATCTAGAAAGACAAAAAACAGTGTTGGGAAGCATTTTGAGAACCTGCCTTCTCGGTGCTCTGAGCTTAGCTCAGTAAATGGAGTTTTTTCACTGCTTTTGCTTACCGCTCAGATCCTGTGTCCAGAAACATTGTAAGCAACAATTCACCTGTGATTCTGAAAATCTAGGCATTGGGCCTCCCCTCACTGTCCACCTCCCTCTACTTAGGAAGACAAGTTTGCAAACAGAACCCTGTGGCAAGGATTCTATGTGTGCCTTTGAACTTCAGTCCTGGTGCTTAAGGTCATGAGGTTTTGATTGTGAAGGAAGTAATGACATTGAAAAAGCAAAGGAAAATACTAGAAAGACGTAAGAATGCCAAAGATAAGATCTTAGTCATGTAGGCTTGAGGTGTGGGTATTAGCCTTTTGATATGATAGGATAACATGTTGGAAATTTTTCCATGTTTAAATTTAAAACTGTGAGAGACCTCTGGTGGCTGAAATGGTTATTCTTAAGGATCCTTTTGTTCCATTTCTTAGGGATTGAGCTGACACTTTGAGTTTGGTCTTGGTTTTGGATACTTCAACCTAGTTGGTTATTTATTGGCTTCTGCTGCTCAGTGCCTCTGGTGAGGTGGGGCAGGTCTGGATGGAGCTCTGTTGATCTTTGGGGAGTGTCTGTCACGCTCAGAACACTGACCTAAGAGCTCCACCCAGATCCAAAAGCTCCCTTGAGTCTGGAAGTTGCTCCGCGTCTGATCTGCTCGAAGGTTTCCTTCCGCTTTCCAGGGCACCTTCCTGGGCTCTGACTGTTGCTCTCTGACCCAGAGGAGGGAACCTGCTGTCACTCCACCCCATAGCCACCACCCCCAAAGTCTATCAGGTGAGTCCAGATGTCCCTAAGCTAAAGAAATATGAAACCCAGGTTGGTATGTTATTTGACGTCATGAAGTTGGCCTTTAGCAATAGGCAAAACTATAAAAACACAGGATAATCTTTTTTTTTTTCCTTTTTTTTTTTTTTTTTTTAAAGAGACAGGGTCTTGCCCTGTTGACTAGACTGGAGTGCAGTGGTACACTGAATAGCCCACTGCAGCCTCTAACTCCTGGGCTGAAGCAGTCCTCCCTTCTCAGCCTTCCAAAGTGTTGGGATTACAGATGTGAGCCACCTCACCCAGCTGAGAATGTATTTTAATGGCCTTTTCACTATATTGAGATCATTTCCTTGGAAACAAACAGGCTCATTTATTAGTATTTTGCACTCATCATGAGCAAGCCCTAACTAGGAGGATTTTTTTTTTCCATCTCATGCCTTTCCTAGCAGAGCCTGTCACACATGGTGTGTCTACAGTGCTTTGCCTGCTTCCACCGTTTACATTGGGGAAAATTGAGGCCCAGAACCTGAACTAGGGCTCCTTGTGATGTTTGATTATAGAGTCAGACAGGGAGAACCTTGCACTGCCTTTTGCAGGTAAACAATTAGCTCATTTCAGTCCGGGCGCGGTGGCTCAAGCCTGTAATCCCAGCACTTTGGGAGGCTGAGACGGGTGGATCACGAGGTCAGGAGATCGAGACCATCCTGGCTAACACGGTGAAACCCCGTCTCTACTAAAAAAATACAAAAAAAACTAGCCGGGCGAGGTGGCAGGCGCCTGTAGTCCCAGCTGCTCAGGAGGCTGAGGCAGGAGAATGGTGTGAACCCGGGAGGCGGAGCTTGCAGTGAGCCGAGATCCAGCCACTGTACTCCAGCCTGGGCGACAGAGCGAGACTCCGTCTCAAGAAAAAAAAAAAAAAAAAAATTAGCTCATTTCTACCTAAATTTACTTTTTTTGATTAGCTTAAGACCCTTTCCCACCACCCTGGCACTTAGGCCTACCATTTTCCAAGGTCCTACCTTATAAGTGTTTCTATTTCTGTCAAATTTTAGGGCATATTTAGGCCCGTTCCTAAGTGAGTTTCTCTGCATTACATTAAGGATATGTCAGACACAGCAAACCAGGCCTGAAGACACACGTGGACCAAGCAACTTGGCTGAGGGTTCTCAATCGTTTCGTGACTATAATTTGATGAAAGACCACAGGACCCCGCATTAGCATTCAGTGGGTATCTGGCTGTTTGTTTATTGATGATGCTGAACCCACAGAGCCCCGCTTAGGATTCAGTTGGTATCTGGCTGTTGTTATTGATGATTGCTTGAACCCACAGAGCCCCCGCTTAGCATTCAGTGGGTATCTGGCTTGTTGTTATTGATGATGCTGAACCCACGAGAGCCCCGCCTTGCGGCAGTTCAGTGGTGATCGTGCTGTTGTTATTGATGATGCTGAACCCACAGAGCCCCGCTTAGCATTCAGTGGGTATCTGGCTGTTGTTATTGATGATGCTGAACCTACAAGTGCACCTTTGTTAGTTTCTTCTAGTTTATAAAACGCCCTTGACATGAATGATCTCATTTACTTGTTGTTATTACTGTGCCAGGAGATTGGTGTGCTGTCACTCACCCTGCCCATGTGGGAGGCTAAGGCTGAGAAGACTAGCATGTGGGCCACACTCCCCACTGAAATTTTGGGCCAAAAGTCTTGACCCAAACAAACAAAAAACAAACAAAAGTCTACCTCCCCTAACCCTCGGGGGCTGCTCTTCTGCCGAGCAGAGCAGCTGCTTCCCTGCCGTCTCATGGCTTGACTGGGGTCCCGGCAGCCAGGCTTCAGTGTGGCCTGCACATGGGACGTTCCAAACCACCTCCGTCCTTTGAGAATGCAGCTAGTCTCTGAACAGTGGCCAGCCTGGGGTGGAATATGGGAACTGTGAACCAACCACAACACCATGACAGTTTCCAGTTTGAAAATAGTAACCCTCACATCCTGTTGCAGTGACCAAGAGGGTGGCGAGTTCACACTTTCCAGATGTGCTTGGCCTTTCCCCAGAAGTGCCTGCCAGGCGGATTGATTGGGCAGGTTAAGCCAAACCCACGGTGTTGACCTGAAGTACCTCTGTTTCTTTTGGCTACAGCCTTCTGTTTTTCTTTCTGAATCAGCATTCTCGGGGTCCTAGAAGAGGACTATGGTTGATTTCACTCAGCTGGTTTTAGACTTCTTTGAAACTGGAAAGGTGAGTTCATTAAAGAACACAGGATTTTCCCATCTTCCCTCCACTGCCTTAATCTCCCTGTGATATGGCAGCTGGGCATCAGCATTGATTTTGTTTTTTGTTGTTGTTGTTGTTGTTGTTTTTTGAGATAGGATCTCACTCTCTCTCCTAGACTGGCATGTGAATCACAGCTCATTGCAGGCTTGAACTCCTGGGCTCAAGCAATCTTTCCACCTCAGCCTTCCAAGTAGCTGGGACTACAGGCATGTGCCACCATGCCTGGCTAATTTTTAATTTTTTTGTAGAGATGGGGTCTCACTGTGTTGCCCAGGCTGGTCTACAACTCCTGACTCAAGGGATCCTCCCACCTCAGCCTCCCAAACTGCTGGGATTACAGGTGTAAGCCACTGCACCCAGCTGGCATCAACATTGAGAAATCAGGTGGCTAAGACCAGAAAGGCAAAGATAGCCTTTGAGACGGTTCTGTTGCTTTTTACAGTGAAGTCTTAGCTTTCCAGCCAGTTCCATCATCTCAGAAAGTTAATGTTGAGGTTTGGAGAACCTTGGTTTAAAGCAACATCACCTTATTTTTTTTATAGCAGTGGTATTTTGCTACTCAGATACAGAATGCCCCATGTGGTCTAGCTGATGAAGGACAAAGGGTGAGGGGCTTATCAGGGCACTGCCTGTAGGGAAAGACCATCAGCTGACTGACGGGGCTGGTTTGTTAACAATATGCCATGGACAGAGGAGCAGCTGTCCCTGAGACTAAGGATGCGTCATTGTTTGTATCTCTAAAGAGCCTTTTGCTGGCGAAATCCAAACAATGTGCAAGAACAGTGGGAGATGCAAGGCTGCGATTTCAGTGTCACCACAATCATGTTCTGCCAGAGGAAAGAGAATTCTTAATCATCTTCTCATGTTACTCTGAAGTCTCTGGGTTTCTTGGACATTTGTTAAGAATCTGAAATATCTCAAGGATCACATTTAAGTTCTTCAGGTACCAGTAATACTTCTGTTCCTTTTCTTATGTCCAGCATTGGATGTCTTCCCCCAGGGTTTGAAGTTTGTCCTGGTGATGTTGTCAACCACAGCCAACCGACAGCATGTTCTGAGCATCTTCTAGACACCTGACACCATGCTAGGCGTGGGGCACATAAACATAAAACACAGGCTTTGATTGTGTGTGGGTTTGTAGGCTAATGAGATGAGGCAGACCAGCAAACAAACAAGTCCATCAGTGTGTTAAGTGATTCTGTACCTACGTCTCTTAACTAAGTCTTCTGGTCAGCTTTTGAACATGCTTAGGTCTGTTTAATCTCTCTCTCTCTCTCTTTTTTTTTTTTTTTTTTGGGGGGATGGAGTCTCACTCTGTTGCCCAGGGTGGAGTGCTGTGGTGCAATCTTGGCCCATTGCAACTTCCACCTCCTGGGTTCAAGCAATTATCATGTCTCAGCCTTTGGAGTAGCTGGGATTACAGGTGCCCACCACCACGCCCAGCTAATTTTTGTATTTTCAGTAGAGACAGGATTTTGTCATGTTGCCCAGATTTGTCTCGAACTCCTGACCTCAAGTGATCCACCCACCTCAGCCTCTCAGAGTGCCCGGATTACAGGTGTGAGCCACCGTGCCCGGCCTGTTTAATCTTAAAATATTTTTTAAAAAAAAGGAAAATAAAAGGACAGACAATAAAAACCCTGCCATCAGCCTGCGCCACGCTCACGGTGAGCTCTTTCCTCCGTATTCACGATCACAGTCTTTTTTTTTTCTTTTTTCTTTTTTTTTTGAGACTGAGTTTCACTCTTGTCGCCCAGGCTAGAGTGCAGTGGCGCAATCTCAGCTCACTGCAACCTCCTCCGCCTCCTGGGTTCAGGCAATTCTCCTGCCCTCAGCCTCCTGAGTAGCTGGGACTACAGGCATGCGCCACCACACCCAGCTAATTTTTGTATTTTTAGTAGAGACGGGGTTTCACCATGTTGGTCAGGCTGGTCTCAAACTCCCGACCTTAGGTGATCCACCCACCTCGGCCTCCCAAAGTGCTGGGATTACAGCCGTGAGCCACCGCGCCCAGCCCACAACCACATCCTTAAAACAGTTGTCTACACTTGCTGCCTTCCTTCACTGCCCCCTCCGCAGCCCTTAACCCAGTCTAATTTGGATTCAGTCCCGTGACTCCACTAAGATAGGTCTTCCCAGGTCCCCGGTGATCTTGTCTTGATAAATCTCATGGGCTCTCAGCCCTCATCGTACTTGACTTCTCGGCTGTAGTGGACTCTGTTGACCATGCCCTCCTCGAAATGCTCTCTTCCCATAGTGGTTAGGAGTATGGGCTTCTGGTCAAACAGATGTGGGTCAAATTCCAGCCCTGCCACCTGCCTGCTGTGTGGTTTTGGATCAGTTACTTGGCTTCTCTGTGTCTCATTTCCACATCTGTAAAAATTAGAGTAATAATTGTACCACAACATAGGGTTATTATTGGGAGGGCTAATGAATGAGATAATCCATGCAAAATGCTTAGAACCATGCCTAGCCTATTGTAAGAATTCCATAAAGTTTTACTATTATTAAGAGATTTTAATGGCTTGTTATCTCAGTGGAATTACAACTTCCCGGAAGGCAGTAAACATTGAAGTAAAACATACATTTCTGTATTGCACATTGACTAAGAATATCCCTGATCCTGTAAGATAGACAAGGCACTATTTCTCTCTTATTAGTGAGGAACCTGTACCGCTGCCCACAGCCAGCAGATAGGTAGGTGAGGTTGCACGGCAGCACTGCTCAGAGAGGACTTCCCCAGCAGGTTTGAGGAGTTGCACAGTGGAGGGACAGGGGCAGGACCAAGGAGAGCAGGGGAGACGTTCCACCAAAGCTGAGTTCTACGGATGGTTCTAAGCAAGGGACAGGTGTGCTTTCTTTGCAAAAGAAACAGCCCTTAGTTGACAAGTTCTCCAATCCGTAACTGCCCCTGGGCATGGTAATGCTGTTTACAAGTGCAGGAAACCCACGGTGAGAACAAAACTTTTCAAGAGCAACTTCTCTCTTGCTCTTGGGGGTTTATTAAGTTGCTACTGAGGTGCCTGGACCCAAACTGAGATCCCTTGTGAGGGAGCTGGGAACACGTCCTGTGCATTTCAGAAATCTCTGTTCTTTACTTTTTGTAGAATCAACACCAGCGCATGGAGGGGAGAGGGAAAATAGTGGGATGGGCACATTGCCGTGGGGACCAGGCTTGGAGACACCCCAAGAACACGAGGCAGCACAGGCCAGGTGGGGACACAGGAGGGCACGGGAGGACAAGGGGTGTGTTACGTAATCCCAACCTGCTTGTCAGCAGAGCCAGGAATAGTGCTTCTTAGGAGGGATTTCCCCCCAGGAAATCTTCAAAGCCCCAGACTGAGGCCGCAGTCCTCGCAAGCTTATGTATGTGTTTGGCTACAGACAGCCCATCCTGGGTCTGGCTCTGGTGCTCCAGAGAGGACTGTGGCTGGCCCAGCATGTGAGTGCCAAGCAGGTCCGTCACTGAGCTCTCCCCAGCGCCAAGCTCTCCCCAGCCACTGCGCATTCCGAGCTTTGTAATCTCATCCCAGCTGCCCTGGCTCGACAGTGTCACACGGCCCCAGTCACACAGACACCAGCGACCTGAAGTGCACGGCTGCTGACTTGGCTTCCTGCTCTGCCTGTGAAAGTTGATGGAGAGTTCCAGAAGCTGGGCCCAGAGTCTCACACAGAGCTGTCTAGAACACACATGAAATCTGACTTCGGGTGATGAGGAAATTACCTCCCAGGGGTAAAGGCTTCTAGCCACACTCCCTCTGTCTTTGAACCACTTCCTGTTTACATGGCCGCCTGTTCAGAGGAGAGGGGAAGAGGGAGGAGGAAGCAACACTGTTGGAGAGAGGGAAGGGTTCCTGGGGGATGTGAGGAGAGTGGGGAAACATGGGGGCGGCGGGGGGGAACTAAGGCAGAAACTGAGAGGAGACGATGAGAGGAAGCAGGAGGAAGTGAGTGTGTGTGCAGGACACACCGACTGTGGGAATGGGGGAGGGGGACAGGGCTGTGAGAAGAGAGAAGGGGGACGGCCCTCCTGTTTCAGGCGCTGAGCCCAGTCCTCCCTCTTCAGCCTTCTGTGAGCCAGAATGGACTCCCGGAGGGGATGGAGCTGTGCTCAGGGAAGCCAGGGAAGCCACAGTGCATTCCAGAGCTAGTGGAAACTATTTTTGAGCCAGCTATGGAGAGATGATTTGTACCCTGAGGGCCTGACGTCTGCCTGGTTATAACACTGAGCTAGGTGAGGATGGGAAGAAGAGAACCCCTCCTCATTTCTACCTTATCCTAAGCTGGCTCTTTCCTTCCTGCAGCCCCGCTGCATTCCTGTTAGTCCTCTGCGGTCACCCACGGCTGCCTTGGGCCTCTGCAGACCCAGAGTGGCGTTTGGGGGTATATGGAGCAGTGGCTTTGTTCCTGGGCCAGAGTTGAGGGTCCCCGTGCCCTGCCTCAGAGTCCCTTTGCGCTGCCTCAGAGGCCCCGCTGAGGGTCCTCGTGCGCTGCCTCAGAGGCCCCGCTGAGGGTCCCTGTGCCGTGCCCTGCCTCAGAGGCTGTGCTCAGGGTCCCCGTGCCCTGCCTCACAGTCCCTTTGCGCTGCCTCAGAGGCCCCGCTGAGGGTCCCCGTGCCGTGCCTCAGAGGCCCCGCTGAGGGTCCCCGTGCCGTGCCCTGCCTCAGGGGCCCCGCTGAGGGTCCCCGTGCCCTGCCTCAGAGGTCCTGCTGAGGGTCCCCGTGCTGTGCCCTGCCTCAGAGGCCCCGCTGAGGGTCCCCTACCCTGCCCTAGAGGCCCCGCTGAGGGCCACTGCGCCCTGCTCTGGCATGCCTCAGGGAGCTCCCCATGCAGGGCCGAAGGGGGCCTCTGTGGTGTGAGCCTCCCTGTCAAGGCTCAGACTGGCCAAGCAGCTCCCTCAGGCCCTGGGTGTTCTCAGTCCTGGCTGTTCTTGCCTCCAGCTGGGCATGGTCTAGGTAACCTCATGGGGCCCTTTAGCTGTGGAAGTCTGTGATTCAAGCGGACAAAAAGGGTACCCCTGCACATCCTCCAAAAACACCTGTGCCAAGCTTCCCCAACACCCCGCCATGATAAGGCAGTGATGTTTAATGAGCCAACACTGTTC
Organism: Rhinopithecus bieti; assembly: GCF_001698545.2. Classification (NCBI taxonomy): domain Eukaryota; kingdom Metazoa; phylum Chordata; class Mammalia; order Primates; family Cercopithecidae; genus Rhinopithecus; species Rhinopithecus bieti. Next base: position 924,744 of record NW_016816842.1, read on the forward strand.
TAAGTGGTTTATAGAGGTTGAGGGAGCTAACTCATACAACAACCCTACCCGCAAGGCATTTTTACTGGCCCCCATTTAAAAGTGAGGAAACCAATATACAAAGGGGTGAAATGGCAGCTAGCAGATTCAGGAGACCAGCCCGGGCAGCCTGATTCCAGAATCTCTGCGTTAACTGCTGCACTCCACTGCTCCCTTTTCCAGGTGGTTCTTATAGCCCAGCTCTGTTCTCCACTGCCCATGTTTCATGGTGAACAGGCTCCTCTTCATCCTCAGCCTTATGTACAACTCCCCACTCGCTCCTTTTCCTGGTTCTGTTGGTCCCTGAGACCACAGGGTAGTGGGAGGTTGGGGAGGCTGGGCCTCTCACACCCAGGTCACATGTTTCTCGCCCCCTAGTAGTACCTTTGGCTCATTGCCTTCCATCCCCTTTGCTCCCTTTCCTGAGATAGTGCCATCCCTCCACTTTTCCTGTCATGTACCTCCTGGTCACCCCCTACATTCCCCAAAGACCTTGACCCTGCCTCACACTCTCGCCCTCTGCCCCAAGTCCTGCTGTTCTGGGTGCCTTGCCTTTCCCTGTGGACAAGCTGTACTACACGTGGGTCTCTGAGTTCCTAGAGTGTCAGCTCCAGTGGCACCCACAGCAATGCCAGCTCCCGTGTCCTGATGCCCCATGTGTCAGAGATCACTTGGAATCGCGCTGATATTTCTGACAGCATTCCTGCAAGGGAGGCATTATCCCCATCGACACAGGAGGAAATGGATCATCAGAGAAGCTTAGGGGCCTGCCCAAGGTGACATAGGGATCTGAACTGAGCTCCAGCCCACGCCCTCAGCTTGTCACGCAGCTGGTCACCCTGTTTCCCTGAACTCCTCTGCTGTTGGAACTTAAGGCTTCAGCATCTCCCCATGGCCACACCCTTGCCCTCAGCCCAGCCTCTCCTTTCTCCCACTCTGTCTCTACTGGGATCTCTTCCGAGTTTGCCATTCCCTTGATTCCTTCATTTCCCTGCCCCGCCCGGACTTTCTTCTGAATCGTTCTCTTTAATCTGAAGAATGTTCAAATCTATCGCATCTGCAAAATCCCCCATCCTCCTTGTCCTCCATCTCCCCCTACCTGTGGGAGTTACCTGTGGAAGTTCCCTACGCTCACTGTCACCACCTCCTCACCCCCTGCAGGCTGGATTCTGTCCTCGCTGGTTTGTGGTGCAGCCTGGTAGCTGCTTTAGGATTTGCCTTCCTTGATGTCCACAGAGCCTTGATGCTGGGGCTTCCTCTCATGTCTCCCTGGGCTTACAGGGCCGCTGGCTCCCCTCCTACCTCCCAGCCTGCCCCTTCCTCTGAATAGCCAGCATTCAATTTTATAAGAAGAGGCAAGAGGCTGTGTCTTGGCCCATAGCCCACACAAGCACTGTTTTGCTGATGGAAAGCTGTTGAATTCTATAAAGCTGAAAATCTATATAAATAGACACATTTACAACTTCCTGTCCATTTGGCTGTCAATCATTGTAACAAAGGTTTACTAATAATAACCCGCATGTGTAGCAGCAATTCATGGCTTGCACAGGGATTTCGCATGTCCTTCAATATCCCTATCTATGTGTAATGAAAATATTTTTTCTGTGGGCATCATTAAATTCAGTTCCCTTTGCCGAGGTAGCATTAGACGTTAGTTTTGTTTTGATGAAGAGTCCTGACTTAGGTCCTCTGAGCACTGTCAGCCAGTTGGGATGTTGTTCGCAATCCCCATGATGGTGATTGATAGGTTATTGATCCTTGGGACAGGCCAAATGACCCTGGTCCTTTTAATGACGTGTGTTCCTCCTAGGGCATTAGGAGGGTCCAGGGCTGACCAAAAGATGCTGGCAATCTCTGAGCATTCAGGCTGAGGAAAAGGCAGGTTGAGGCTCAATGGCAGGAGCTGAGACATGTGAATTGGGATACGATGTGACCACGCCTATGTAGCTTTTGACTGTCTGTTGGGTCGTGGAGTCTTGGACGTCTTGGTTTCAACCAAGGTGGCAGGTAGTTGTGACTTGTGTGCCAGCTCCCACCACTTGATAGAACCTACTTGGAGGACTGCATTGAGGATGCTGAGGGCAAGCCTAGGCCCCTTGGAGAAGAAGGGGCCTATGTCCTATGAGGATACCACGATGTCTGCCACAAGTGTGGAGAAGGAGATGTGCAACGTCTGCCATCACTGCTTTAGGCTATGATGAACTCTGAAAGGCAGGGAACTACCCAAGGTAAACTCAGCTGGGACTATTATCAGAGTCACAGAGGACAAGCATTCTGGTGGCTTCAGAGGTTTCATCAAGCATGAAGCCTGGGGCTTATTTTCTGGTTTGGCCAGCTAGGACTTTGCTTTGGAGTCATCAAATATTGGAGGCCAAAAAGTCATGTAGATGAAGGTTTTCTGATGTCCCACAGCCCCTCCACGGCTCCCACTGACTCATCCCCAGAAGCAGGCTGGGCTGCACACACCACTGCTTTCCTGGCAGCTCCTGGCTGGGCTCAAAGGTGGTAGGAAGCTTTTAGGAATGGCCAGCAGCTCTGGCCATGAGTCCTGTCCCTCTCTAAGGAATGGTGGTGACCTCTGGTGAGCCACCAGCTCCCACCCTCTCCTACCCTTGACTCCTAACTCTTCTTAAACCCTAGGTCAGGGGCACACTCAGCCGCCTTGACCTTGGGCTGGGCTGTGGAACTCTCGGGCCTGCAAGGTATCAGACATACCCAAAGCAGCTAGGCTTCCCCGCCCGCCAGCTATCCTGGGGGGAAGTGAAGAGCAGCAGGCACCCTGCCTGACTCGCTGCCTCTCTGCGATAAGCAGGCCTTTTCACATGGAAGGCCAGTTCCCTCAACACAAATGCCTCACCCCAAGCCCAGGCCCTTCAGGAAAAGAATAGGCTACCTCCAAACCTTTGACACGTTGGCACATTGTACCACATTGTATTTGGATAATTTTATGGTGCTGCCAACAACAATTAGAGGAGGAAAGAAAACAACACCCACCTGGTCTCTGTGCCGTCTTTGTTGCTTAGCAGTGAGCATGCCTTTTACTCTTTGTATGTTAAGTGTTTTGGGGATGGCGTGATGTAGAAGCCATCGGAAAGTGCCCGCGCCGTATTAAGTCTGCCCTTAGAGTACACCAGTGTCTGCAACTCACTTTGTAATGCATCTTTAAAACTACGGACTGATGGAAGGGCAGACAGCTGGATAGGTGTGCAGTCAAGCAGCAGGTCACATGCGAAGGTAGGATCTGCGCGGGGAGGATATGTATGTGTGCACTGCACAATCCTTTCAACTTTGCTGCAGATTTGGATCTTTTCCTAACAGAATGTTGGGGCGCAGGGAATAATCCCCTGACAGTGAGCCATTGTAATTGAAACTAGACTCTTGACCAATGTGGTCCCTGAGGCCAGAGAGTGAGGGAGCGGTGTGGATTGGATCCATTTCACCTGTGAAGGCTCCCCGTGGGGAGTTCCTGCTGCCAAGGCTCCAAAGTGGCGCTGGTCCCAGACTGGTGGAGAGGAGGGGCAGGGCCGCCCTCTGCCTCCCGGGGATGAGCTCGTGCTGCCCATTCCCCCAGCCTCCACTATGGAATCCTTGAGCGGCGGGGCACTGCCCTTCCCAGTGGCTTACCCCTCACATGCCCGCATCTACACAGTTAAGACTGCATTCCACAGCGGACTCCGGGCCCGAGTCTGGCTTTCCTCGCCTCTCCTGGAGGACTTGCCATCTGCCTCAGTGCTGCCTGTGACATGGGAGGGCACCCGCTCAGCACACATTTGCTGTGGCTCTGAGCCCCCTGAGTAAGCAGAGAGGCTGTCTGAGCACAGGAGGGTGGGGAGGCTTGGCTGTCCAGATGGTCTCCCTGCCGCCTACAGGTTCTGGGCACCAGAGAGTGGACAGAGCCCGGGGAAGCAGGGGCAGGAAGTTAAGTGACGGGTGAAGAGGCTTTCTGGAGTTGAGTCCTGACCTATATTATGTTGTGGGCCACACACATTGGTGGTCCCAGGGAAGGTGCTGGAATCCAGTTAACAAGCCAGGTAACTGACTCAGATGTGGAAGTAAAATGAAAGGACTCCCCACTCCACCTCTCCAGTCACCCACTAGTTTGTGGGTGGTGCTCAGCGAATGAAACTCTTGGTTGTATTAATATCAGCCTTCACATAGTGGCATTAGGGAAAAAAATAATACAAAGTCGATTTTTTAAAAAGTACCAATTGTAGCACTGCATTCTGCCTCTGATTGTGTAGAAAATGGAGAATCCACTGTCAGGCCCTTGGTCCCTTGGAAGATGGCACTGTCTAGTCTTTTCACAGTCCAGCATGCTCACACTCCAAAATAAACATACACTCACACTCCAACACACACAGACTCTCACACTCAGACACACACATCCTCCCTTACACACACTTGCACTCCAACACACACTCATACACTCACACACACACTCATGCACACTTGCACCCAAACACACTCTCACACACAAACACACTTAAATACACACACTTGCACTCAAACACACTCATACACACACTCGCTTTCTCACACACACACACATTCCTCTGAGTTGAGTGAGACTCCTGCCCTCACACCTGCTGAGTGGGGCAGCGCCCGCCTCTCCACCCTTGCAGGCTATGGAGAGGATCCCCTGCAAGGAAGGGCCAGGGCATCCCTCCACAAGTTCTCGCCCTGGCTGGGTGTGCTCATAGGAGGCAGTAGACCCTGGCATTGAGATCATGGACTCTGGAGCCAGACTCTCTGGGTTTGAGTCCTGGCTCTGCTGCCACCAGCTGTGTGACCATCAACCATTGCTTCATCTTTCTGGGTCTTGGTTTTAGCCCTCATATAACAAGGACAATAATGCCTGCCCCATAAGTCGCTGTGCAGATTCATCATGTTTCTACGTGTAAGGTGCTCATATAGGAAGCCCTGGTGAGTGTTAGCTGCTGCTGCTGCTGTTCTCAGTATCTGCTTCTAAATGATCCATTTCTGGGCTTTGGGTCCCTGGGCAGGAATTCAGCTTCTAACCAGGACTCAGGGAGAACAACTGTGTTTTCTGCTGTGGCTGTAACAGATGACTGCAGATTTAGTGACATAAAGCAACACGGCTTTATTTTCCTACAGTTCTGGAGGTCAGAAGCCTGAAATCATTTTCACTGGGCTAACGCGGAGGTGTCAGCAGGGCTGCACTCCCTCCGAGGCTCCCAGGGAGCATCGGCTTCCTGGCCTTTCCAGCCTCCAGAGCCACATTCCTTGCATTCCTTGGCTCTTGGCATCCTCCCCATCTTCAGACCAGCAGCCAGCATCCTGCTTCTGTTGTCCTACTGCCACCTTCCTGCGTAGTCCAGTCTCCCTCACTCCTTCTCAGAAGAACCTTGGTGATTACATTTGGGGCCCACAGAGATAATCCAGGAGAATCCCTCATCTCAAAATCCTTAACTTAATCTCATCTGTGAAAGCTCTTTTGCTGTAGAAGGTGACATTGATACTCTGGGGATTGGACTGGGAACATATTTGGGGGCCAGTATTCACACAGCTGAGGCAGGAGGAAGCTTCCCTGGGTCCTGGCCCTGTGGCGCAACTTGGCCAAGTTCTGGACCAACCTGGAGCACCAGTCTAGACCCAGCCCGGCCACACCAGCTGCCAGGGTCCCCTGCTGTCCCTTCATGCTGGCTCTAGGCCCTCTATCTCCCCACATAGGCTCTGAGGGCAGAGCTGGTGTTCCATTCTCTGCTGAATCCCAGTCCTGGCATGTGGGGCACCCGATGGTTCTGTGCTCGTGTGTAAAGGTAAGCAGGTGCTGATGTGCCACATGTATCCTTTTAGGCCACGGTGAGTGTCACTGCGGGGAATGCAAGTGCCATGCAGGTTACATCGGAGACAACTGTAACTGCTCGACAGACATCAGCACATGCCGGGGCAAAGATGGCCAGATCTGCAGCGAGCGCGGGCACTGTCTCTGTGGGCAGTGCCAGTGCACAGAGCCGGGGGCCTTTGGGGAGATGTGTGAGAAGTGCCCCACCTGCCCGGATGCGTGCAGCACCAAGAGGTACTGGTTCCACCGACAGCCCCACCTTACTTCTCACCCAGGCCAGGCCTGTGGTCCAGCCGGGCAGCCCTCAGGGCCGGCCGGCCTCTACTCCCCACCTCCCACATCTCCCACCCGGCCAGCCTCGCTGGGGAGCTGCACTCTTACCAACAGTAACTGAAACTGTGGCTTTCAAACACTGGTTCCGTAAGGGTTTTGTAAGAAAACAAAAACACAGTAAGAAATACAAAACTGCTACTCTGTTCCTAAACACATTTAGAAATTACAAGATCACAGATTTAAGTGAAATTAAACTGGTGTTGGTACCAAAAATAGCACCTTCTCGGAGCCTTGAGTGTACTATTGTGTGCTTTCACAGGAGAATACAGCGTGCATCTTTTTTCAAATGAATTTAATCCTCCATACTGGTATCTCCCAAGCAGTGTTTCACAGAACCCCTATGGGAAATGCTGACAAACATCACCAGAAGGTAAATTGGAAAGAGGCTGGGTGTGGTGGCTCACACCTGTAATCCCAGCACTTTGGGAGGCTGCGACGGGTGGATCACTTAAGGTCAGGAGTTTGAGACCAGCCTGGCCAACATGGTGAAACCCCGTCTCTCCTAAAAATACAAAAATTAGCTGGGTGTGGTGGCGCATGCCTGTAATCTCAGCTGGTCTGGAGGCTGAGGCAGGAAAATGGCTTGAACCTGGGAGGAGGACATTGCAAGAGCGTGCCACTGCACCCCAGCCTGGGCAACAGAGTGAGACTCCGTCTCAAAAAGGGTAAATTGGAGATAAAGGCACCCGACCTAAATAAGGCATGCCAGAAACCACTGCAATGGCTTTTGAATTTTCTGCTCCATTTATACAGATAATAGAACGCGGGCTCTGCACTGCTGCTGAACGCAGAGATTGTCTAGACCTGGGCCCCAGCCTTCGCTGACTGGGCCACGGCCTCCCGTAGCCGTGCTGACCTCCTCCTGCTCAGCCCCGCATGCTCCACCAGAGTGCAAATGAGAGGGAATTACAGAATGATGCCCCTGGAAAGCAGGAGTGGCATTTGCTCTTGGAGTTTGCTGGAGAGACAGCTGTGTCATCATTATCCATGCTAAGGAGGCAGGGACACAGAGGATAAGAAACAAATCATAATACAAACGTCGCTTCTCTTTGGCTGAGAAATGCATCTGTGATTTTCTCTTGGCAGATTTCCCTTCCAAACGTCTGGCTCAGGCTGATAATGAAATGAGTTCATGCTCCCTGCGCTTGCAGTGGCTGCTGGTCAGTCTGTGCTCAGAAACGTTCTGGGTGGCAGAACCCCTGGTTGGACATTTGCCATAAATAACCCAGGCGTGGGTAATTGAAAGCTGGCTGCAGATGGAGAGATAAGATAGACAGGACTGGGTTTTAATGTTGTTTAATTGGAGGGGATGGGGGAGAGTAAGGAAGAAGAAAAACAGATCTTCTTTAGACCTGCTAAGAGCAGAGAAAAAACAGATCCAAGTAGAAACAGCCTAGGGAAGGTTAGGATCCTGGATCTGGAGCCCAGATAGCTGTGGCCATCCCAGCATGGAGTCAGCCATTATCCACGTTTTGTACCCGAGGGAGGTGCCCCCACCTCCAGCTCCCAGCAGCAGAACCTTTTTGAGTCTGTGCTCCTAGTCCTTGGGGCACACTAGGTTAATGGGGAGTGGGGGTCAAGCTAGGACAATACACATGGAGCCCATCAAACGAGTCTTGCCTTCCTACAGTGCAGCAGACAACGGAGGATTGGCCTTAAGTTGAAGGCCCAGGGGAGAACAGCTCTAGCTTTAAATGTTTAAAGCACTGATTTCCTAGAAGACATAGACTTAATAATTTATTATTCATCACACAATATGAAGAGAGCAAGGAGAGCAAAGATATGCCACAAGGGAATATCATGATTCCTTCTTCTTTTTGAGACAGTGTCTCGCTCTGTCACCCAGATTGGAATGCAGTGGCATCATCACAGCTCACTGCGGCCTTGAACTCCTGGGCTCAAGCGATCCTCCTGCCTCAGCCTCCCAGGTAGCTAGGACTATAGACTTGCACCACCACACCTGGCTAATTTTTATTTTTTATAGAGACAGGGTCTTGCTATATTGACCAGGCTGGTCTCAAACTTCTAAATTCAGGCACTCCTCCCACTTCAGCCTCCCCAAGTGTTGGGATTACAGGAGGCATGAGCCATTGCACCCCGCCCACTATTCCTTCTTATTTGTCTCTGGGCCATACTGACCCTCTCTGTCTCTTTCACAGCCTAATTGAAACTTTTTTTTTTTTAAATGAAGTCCTTTTGATGGTGACTTACATCAGTCTGTTTTTTCTACTTGCTGCTTGTTAAGAGGCACCAAGTTCTGAATGTCCTACGTCCTTTTTTTTCTGGGGGTTTCAGAGCAGCCAGTCTTCATTTTCTGGATCTAACCAACCACACTCTTCACTTTGGGTGAGTTCACGCTCAGCCCCAGCTGATTTCAATTAACAGGCTCTCAGAGCAAAGTCGCTCAAAACAACTTAATTTTTTTAAAGGGCAGACTTATTTTAGTACATGACTACAATATATTACAAGTTTCAACCAGTACATGCGGCATATGAGTTAGACTGATATGTCCACATGGATACTTAGGGAGTGCTTCCTGGAAGCGGCCTGGAGCTGTGGTTTAACAACAGAGAATCAGATGGCAGGGACAGAGAATCCTGGCCCGGAACGAAAGCAGCCCTCTTCTTAGCCCTGTGCTAATCTGGGAGGCTGATGGAGGGGGAGGGGTGGGGTCAGGGGCAGCTGGGTCAGCATGAATGACTGAAGCTGGAGCCACCCCTTCCTGGCCCCCAGCCAGGTCTCAGCTGCCCACCTTCCGGGGCTGTGACTGTTGGGAGAGTTACCATTTTGTTTCTAACCTCAGAATGTTTCCATAAAGTCAGTCCCAGGAGAGTGGGATTTTGTGGCCAATTCAGGGATGGCTGAGCTCCTAAGCATATCAGAACCTCTTAGGAGGCCTAGTCTGACAGGTGGGGCACCTGGCTGCAGAACCTCAAGTCCTCCTCCGTAAAATAAAGAGGACTTAGTGAAATGGTCTTAGAGCTCCCGGCCAGTTCTGCTTCTCCACTTCGCAGTTTCTGTACTGGAAATGTTTTAGTAGCTGGCCTCTTAATCCCAAGGTGTTAGGAAACAGATGATGATAAAGGCACCACATTGCAGTTGCACATCCCTCTGTATTTTTGGCAGAGAGCTTTCTGGACACACAGCCCCTTTGGTTCCCACAGGCCTGTGGTGGCACAACAGCTCTGCCTCGTGTAGTTGAGGTTCTGAGGTCACCCCCTGCACTCTGGTGGCCTCCCTAGCACACCTGGCTCTTGAGTCCTGACCCGGTTTCCTAGGCGTCTCTCCGGGGCTCTCACTCTCCTCAAAGGCCACCAGGCAGCACTGCATCACAAAGTCCCTGAGAATGACACGCCCCAGCCCTCTCCTCCCCGGAGCTTTGTGCTCACCATCCCCCAGCCACCAGCGGAGCCTGGGACCTCTCCCCTTGAACATCAGCTTTACAGCCCTGCAGCCAGAGCTTAGCTCCCTGCCCTGTGACCTCAGGAATCCCATTCTCCCAAATGTCTCCTAAGACAGAGAAAGAATGTCTGGAACTTGGTTTTGATGACATAAAGTATAATAATGACCATTTAACTGAACTTTGTAGTCAAGCATTTTCACCCACTATCTGATTGAGCCAGCACCCGCCGTTAGCCTGAGGTGGGAGGAGAGAGGCTCAAGGTGTCACTTTTTGGCTGCTCATCCATTTTCTAGAGGAGGCCCCTGTTAAAGAACAAGGGTTCCCTGGGAGGAAGCCATCACCCTAGAGCCTGTACCAGAGCCTGGTGTAGACTGATTCGTGGGTAAGTGGGCAGCAGGCCTAGGGGACCTGGCAGGTGGACTCTGTCTGAGAGGCAGAAGGGGGCTGGAGCCCGAGATTCTCCAGGACAGTGGATCTCAGCCCTCGACAGGCATCAGAATTGCCCAGGAAGCCTGGCCCTGAGGGTGTGGCTGGGCTCAGGTACTGGGAATTTCTCTTGAAAGCTCCCTGGAGAGTTGAACGTGTGGGAGGGTTGAGATCCCTGCCCTGGGTGATGACCAGGGCAGGATGTGGGGAACTGGGACAATGTGGGGGCACTGAGCTCTGGCCATGGGAGTGTGAGGATCTCTGGGAGGCCAGGAATACTGTTTTATCACCCAGAAACCTCTGGCTTGGAGCAGACGCCTCACCAGGAATTAGATGGACCAGAGTGCAGATGGATTTGGCTCCTGGTGTCAGAATTTGAAAGGTCTGCAACTTGACATGTAGACAAGACATGCCACTAAACTCACACAGGTTCCTCCGAGAACCCTTGGGCTTCCTCGCATAGCAAGAAAGGCAGAGCAGACACATTCCCTGAGGCTGAACATCTGCAGCTAGAAAGAATTGAAAGCCTTCCCAGGTCCTGCACTGCTGGGAGCTCAGGGACAGGTGTGGGACTGTTCTACATTGTCTGACACCCACCTTTATTTCCTCTTTTCCAAAGAGATTGTGTTGAGTGCCTGCTGCTCCACTCCGGGAAACCTGACAACCAGACCTGCCACAGCCTGTGCAGGGACGAGGTGATCACATGGGTGGACACCATCGGTGAGTGTGCCGCCGCCGCCCCCTGGGCAGCCACGGTTTCTCTCCTCCCTGGGGAGGAGGGTGGTTTTAGCCTTGAGTCAGGAGGCACAGCCCAGGCTTCCTGGGCATAAATGTGGGCTCCCCATGAGGACCCGGTGCTGGAACCGTCATCCACGGCTGATGGGAATGTAGAACGGTACAGACTTTGGAAAGCAGCTTAGCAATTTCCTAATTTCCACAGAATACAATGTACCAATTCCACTCCCAGTTATACAGCCTAGAGAATTAGGTCCATATGTCCATATAAAAATGTGTACAAAAATGTTCACAGCAGCATTATTCACGATAGCCAAAGGTGGAAACGAACCAATGTCCATCAATGGATGAACAGAAAAGAAAACAAAGTGTGGTCTATATACAGTGGACACTATTGAGCCACTAAGAGGTATGAAGTACTGACACACGCTACGGCACAGTGAGGCCTGACCACAGTGCGGAGTGAAAGAAGCCATGTACTATATGGTTCTGTTCATATGAAATGTCTGACATAGGAAAAGCCATGGAGACAGAAAGTAGATGAGTGGTGGCCTGATGCTAGGGAGAAGGGAAAATTGGCATTGACTGCTAACAGGTGTGGATTTCTTTCTAGGGTGATGGAAATATTCAGAATTAGTAGGAATGGTTACACAACATTGTGAGTTCAGTAAAATGACTGATTGTACACTTTAAAATGGTTTAAATGGTTGGCGGGGGGGGGGGGGAATTATGCACCTTGAAAGGGAATCTGCATCTCAGGCTCCCCTCACTGGCAGGCTTCCCCACTATCTTCACCTCTGACTTCTGTAAACTCCTGGCCCCCAGCTGCCTGTCTGTCTTGGTCCTAACTTACATCTTTTGTAGACTTCCTTGTTCCCACCTCCCTATTTTGACTCACTTCAGTCATGGCTTTTGAGGGATTTTTTGTCTTCCAGACAGGGTCTCTGTCACTCAGGCTGGAGTGTAGTAGCACCATCATAGCTGACTAAAGTCTCGACCTCCTGGGCTCAGGCAAACCTCTTGCCTCAGCCTCCCAAGTAGCTGGGACCTACAGGCATGTGCCACCATGCCACCACACCTGGCAAATTTTTGTATTTTTTGTAGAGACGGGGTTTCACCATGTTGCCCAGGCTGGTCTCAAACTCCTGGGGTCAAGCAATCCACCTGCCTCAGCCTCCTAAAGTGTTGCCATTACATGCCACCATGCCCAGCTACTTCTTAGTATTTGAGCTATGTATGCATTCAGCACATATTCACTGAGCGCCTACTGTGTGCCAGGTGCTGTCTGTCTCCTTAGGAGACTGTGGGGAGTAGACCACAGTCTGGTTTCTCACATGCCTGTCTTCCTGCCCCTGCTTCTGTCTTGCGGCTCAGCCTGGCTGACCTCAGGTTCTGCCTGCAGACCTGGGCTGGTTGCCCCTAATTAAGTACACGTGGTTAGAGAAGGAAACAATGCCTTCCTGTGGCCCAAGGACTGGTTCGCTTGGTTCATAGCAGTGACAGCCGTTCATGCACAGCTGCTTCCCAACCCAGTCCTCTGAGATAGAGTGGCAGAGAAAGCTTATGTTCCAATCCATCATTTACCCTTCTTCCTTCTTCCAGGTTTTTTTCATACGCACACACTCACATGCTCACTCATATTCACCCAGCCCGGAAGGGAGCTGAGACAGAAAGTCCAGGCTTTCATGTGTGATAACCACACAAATTCATCTGCTTCCAGGTTACAGCTCCGTCTAGCAGCAGGGTTAAAAAGGTTAAAAAGGCCAGAGCTGGAAAGCGTTTCCCGCCCTAGGACTCATTGCCATTGCCGCCGCATTTCCTCACCCCTCGCCTCTCTGTGCACTTCCCCTAGTTCCTTTCCCTCCTAAAAAACAGCCTGCTAACCCTCTCCCAGAGAAGCCTTGGAATGTAGATAATGCCTGGACAGGGATGCCTCCACCTTGGGGAAAGGTAGCAAGGAGGGAGGGAGTTGCTGAGGCAGCTTGAGGGAGGGGCTTCTTAATATGGAGGAGAGAGGGCGGGCAGCGTTCAGGGCTGGGCTGGGGACAGCCTGAGCTCCACGCTGTCTCACTTTATCTCCAGGCATGGGCACCAAGGTGGGCACCAGCCTCTCACCCAATGTCCTCATTGTCCTGTGGTTCTTTTTGATTTTACATCCCAGGAAGGAGTTGCTGCCTCTTGGCCACTGCGGCCAGCTCTCAGCCCCAAGTGGCCTGGGCTGTTTCTCAAATATGAAGCCTCACTCACGCCTCGAAGGGGGCTGGGATGGCTCTTTGTTTCTTTCCTTCTTTCTTTATCCCTTTAATTTCCGTGGCCAATCCATTCACCCGTCCCCACCCCGATACCATTCAAACCTTCTCTTATTTCACATCACCCCTGACTAATACTTCAGAGGCTTGGAGATCCTCTAATGTATTCCACGTGTCCCCAAAGCCATCTAAATTCAGCCCTGGGCCTGTGTTCTTGGTGTGAGAAACCTGAACTCATCTTCAAAGGCCCAGCTTCCTCTTAAGACTTTCTGCCCACACCCCCCATGCCCTTTCCTTCTTCAAGGCACTCGGCTCCCTGCCCCGACCATCAGCGGCTGTGGGCTGCTCAGAGACTCAGGCCATTCCCACTTGGTTTTCTTCCAGTGAAAGATGACCAGGAGGCTGTGCTTTGTTTCTACAAAACCGCCAAGGACTGCGTCATGATGTTCACCTACGCGGAGCTCCCCAGTGGGAAGTCCAACCTGACGGTCCTCAGGGAGCCAGGTAGGTGAGGGCTGCGAGGGGATCGGCCCACTCAGCCCGCCCTTAGTTCTGATTTCTGATGCCACTCCCTTCTCTGGGACCACTGCCCTTTCTCTCCTCATTGGCCTTTCCAAACTCCAGGGAGAGGAGGGATACAATTTCTTATTTTTCTTTTATTTCTTTTTTTTTTTTTTTAGACAGGCCATCACTGTGTCACCCAGGCTAGAGTGCGGTGGTGCCATCATGGCTCACTGCAGCCTTGACCTCCTCAGGTTCAGGTGATCCTCCCACCTCAGCCTCCCGAGCAGTTGGCACTACAGGCATGCACCACCACACCAGGCTAATTTTTGTGTTTTTTTGGTAGAGATAGGTTTTCACCACATTGCCCAGGCTGGCCTTGAACTCCTGGGCTCAAGTGATCCACCTGCCTTGGCCTCACAAAGTGCTAGGATTATAGGTTTGAGCCACTGCACCTAACCAGTACAATTTCTCATGAAGATCAGATCTAAGGTCACTGCTGCTCCACTCCTAGAGTTTAGAAGAAAGATGAGTGTGCAGCTGGGGGCCCATTCTTGGGGCAAAGCTCTAGGGGGGCGTGAGTTAGGGCAATGGGAGTTATAGAAGGATAGGGCCCTGTCCCTGGGGAGAGTCTTCTCTTAGAGGAGCTCAGAGGTGAAAGTAACCACAGAACATACCTACCCTGCACAGCCAAAGGCAGCAAGGAGCTGCTGTGTTCTGCAGGGAGGGTGCAGGGCATCTGGATCACCTGGGCTGGGCAGGGTATCACTCAAGTCAGGGAGCATCCAGCTTCACACACAGCCCGGGCAGGGCTGCTGCTCTTCCCAGCGTGGATTCCAAGGACAACGGAGCGCTGGGTTCAACATTACTGCTGCTCCCATGCTTAGCTTCCAGAACCACTGAAGAGGTCAAGCTGTAATCTAAATACCAAAATTCTGCCTCTGCTTGGACTCAGGGACCAATAGCCTTTGCCTTGGAGTAACTGGAATTTCTGATATCACCCCTTACATTCTTCTTGGGGGTGAGGAGGCAGGGGTGGAGCAGAAAAAGATTTGCTCTCTTCAGCTGACAGCACTGCAAACTATTTTTCCAAATTGGGCCCAACCACATAATGTGCCTTCCTGAGGCCAGAGGCAGAGAGAAGTGTGGTACCAGCCTAGGACGCACGCCTGTAAGAATGAGCCTTTGTTTCCAGTGCTGTCTGTGGTTCTTTGAAAATAAGCACATTTACTCCAAGGAATTCCACACTAAAGGCTTACAAATGTTGGCCCCCAGCCCAGACCTTGTGGAAGTGGCTTCATGGTACCTCCTGCCTGCCAGTCCGCTCCTGAAACCATGTACATGAAAGCTGAGCGGGTCCAGCATCCCACAATGGAGACTGGGAGAGGCAGGGCATGGGTGCTGCCCATGAGGGGAAGGCAGCTGTGCCCCAGGGCTCTCATTTAGACTTTGCCACACTTGCTGTGTGACTTTGGAACAGCCACTGGCCCTTTTGAATCTTTCATTTTTTGTATATTGGGAAAACCTTCCTGAGGATCTAAGGGAGAGCCAAGGAGAAGGCCTTTGGGAGGGTGCAACTTTCATCTCAGAAATGCCTGCAGCTGGGGGGTGGGAGGGACATGGTGATGCTAGTGGCTTTGCTTACCATGCTTCTGGTCCCCCCAGAGTGTGGAAACACCCCCAACGCCATGACCATCCTCCTGGCTGTGGTCGGCAGCATCCTCCTGGTTGGGCTCGCACTCCTGGCTATCTGGAAGCTGCTCGTCACCATCCACGACCGGAGGGAGTTTGCAAAGTTCCAGAGCGAGCGATCCAGGGCCCGCTATGAAATGGTGAGCGTGTGGGAAATGGGAAGCAGAGACTTCAAGCTCAGAGGCGTGGTTGAGTTCAGTGGTATGTTAGCAGTAGAGGCTCACTAATGTCTTTGGCATTAAAAACAAAGAACACCAGAAAGACTGTGCCCAGTTCTGGACGGAGAGAACTGCACAACCCCAGTGCAGAGTGACCTGTTCCAACACCCAGATCAGGAGGGTCATGGGGGCAGAGGCGCTGGGCGTGCCTCAGGAAGAGTCTGACCAGTCTCAGAGAGACCACAGACCCACAGGAAAGCTCAGATTCTTAGGGTCCATTACAACACTCACACCTGCAGTCTGGTCAGCCCAGGCGGACTGCAAACGCCCAAAGGACTGAGCGCAGAGTCAGTGCCTGCTGAACCTGGGCTTGGTTTCTGTTAAAGCTGGAAGGGACTTCAGAGACCTTCTGACCCAACTCTTCCTTCCAGAGGTGGATAGTGCAAGCTTAGAGAAGGCGAGGGCTTTCCCGGGGAACACAGAGCTGTCCTAGAGCGCATGGCCATCTCCTCCTGAGTGCTCTGCCTGCTGCTGTCGTGGGTGGCTGACCTGGGAAGGGATCCTAGGGCCTGCGTCCGCTCGTTTGAGTGTGTGAGCTAACATGTGTCCTCATCCTCTTCCCCGCCATGTTCTGTAGGCTTCAAACCCATTGTACAGAAAGCCCATCTCCACGCACACTGTGGACTTCACCTTCAACAAGTTCAACAAATCCTACAATGGCACTGTGGACTGATGTTTCCTTCTCCGAGGGTCTGGAGGGGGGAACCAATGAAAAGGTCAGACTGAAACGCCTTGCACGGCTACTCGGCTTGATCACAGCTCCCTAGGTAGGCACCACAGAGAAGACCTTCTAGTGAGCCTGGGCCAGGAGCCCACATTGCCTGCACAGGAAGGTGCCTGGCCATGTCACCTGGCTGCTAGGCCAGAGCCATGCCAGGCTGCATCTCTCTGAGCTTGGGATAAAGCAAGGGGACCTTGGCGCTCTCAGCTTTCCCTGCCACATCCAGCTTGTTGTCCCAATGAAATACTGAGATGCTGGGCTGTCTCTCCCTTCCAGGAGTGCTGGGCCCCGAGCCTGGCCAGACAAGAAGACTGTCAGGAAGGGTCAGAGTGTGTAAAACCAGCATACAGTTTGGCTTTTTTCACATTGATCATTTTATATGAAATAAAAGATCCTGCATTTATGGTGTAGTTCTGAGTCCGGAGACTTTTCTGCCTGATGGCTATGCCTTGCACACAGGTGTTGGTGATGGGACTGTTGAGATGCCTGTTGAAGGTACATCGTTTGCAAATGTCAGTTTCCTCTCCTGTCCGTGTTTGTTTAGTACTTTTGTAATGAAAAGAAACAAGACTGTTTGGGATTGAAAGTAAAGATTAAAACCAAAAGAATTTGTGTTTGTCCGATACTCTATGTATTTGTTTCTTTCTGAACAGACTTAGAATGGTGCCCCCAGTGAGGACTGAAGCGGCCGTGTACTTCCTCAGGGGTGGGACACAAGCTGGTCTGATACTTCAGACTACAACTTGTCAGTAAGCATGAGGTGCTCAGGGCAGTCAGGGCTGTGCAAGGGAGCACTGAGCAGATGCCCTTGGCCCCTCCCAGCTTTTACTGACAGAGTTCCAGGCTAGACACCATAAAAACCACCCCCTGGTCTCCCTCCCTTGTTCTAAGGGGCTGAGGCTGGAAATAGATTGTGCAGACAAGCGAGGGTTGAGTGGTGGTTCCCACACAAAGTCACCTCTTAAACATCATTAGCAATAGCAGTTCCCTTCCAAGGCCTCCCCTCACTCCCAAAACACTTACGTCCCATGCAGGCCCAGTGCAGAAACTACATTTGAGCTTTTTTCCTGCAGGGCCATGAAGTCCCCTTACATTCCCGTATCTGAGATGGTTGTCTGACCCTCTCCCCTTATGTACAGAAGAGGAAACTGATTCTCAGAGAGGGGAAGTGGCTTGCCATTCAGTGTTACGAGGTTGCTGAATGACAAACTGTTCCTAAGACCCCATCTCAGGCTGGCCACAAGGCCAGCCTCCTCATTCCTGCTTGCTCTTAGAAAATCTTTCACTGATCATCTTTTGTCACTGGAATAACTTCAAGGTTATGCTTTCATTCCAAGTGGATCTATCCTCAAGCTGTGGACCAAATTTCCCTTACTTCATTTTGGCAAACATTAAGTCAAATGGTCAGATGCCTGTCACTACATAGAGCCTATTACCTGGAGCAAATACCAACAGATTGAGTTTCCTTCATCTTGTGTAAATAGGATGGAACAGAGACCTAGTAACTTGGTGATACTGCCTTAAACCCTTTTCGGGATAAAGCCAAATGTAAATGAAAACATTAAACAGATAAATTGCGGCATTGAGAGTTTCTGAATTGAGAAAATAAAATTTTGGAAGAAACTTTTTAGGTTTCTCTCCTGTTTAATTTTGGGTTTCCTGGAGATAAATCATTAACTGGCTCAGAATCTCATTTTCTGTAAGAGCACGCCATTCTGGTTTTTTTGTTGTTGTTGTTAGAGGGTCTCACTGGGTCACTCAGGCTGGAGTGCAGTGGTGTGATTTCAGTTCTCTGCAGCCTCAACCTCCTGGTTTCCCGTGATCCTCCCAACTCAGCCTCCTAAGTAGCTGGGACTACAGGTGTGCACCATCATGCCCAGATAATACTTTATTTTTTGTAGAGACAAGGTCTCACTATGTTGCCCAGGCTGGTTGGTCTAGAACTCCCAAGCTCAAGCGATCCTCCCACCTTGGCCTCCCAAAATGTTGGGATTACAGACGTGAGCCACCGCACCTGGCCTGGGCACAACATTCTTGAGTCACAGATAGCAAAGGAAGATGTGTTCTAGTTCCACCTGACGTGGAAGCTGGAGGTGTTCAGTCTGACGCGGAGGGATGTTACGGAACCCGCGCTCACGGTGCCTTGCTGCCCTCTGCTGGAAGCTCTTGGAATGAGCTGTTTGGAGATCTGACTCCTGAGATTCCGACCCAATGTATGATGTGAAGGTTATCCAGCGAGCTGCCAGTGACCACAAAGATAATCTATTCCAAACGCTTCATTTCACAACCCACCCCCAGATAGGTCATTTTGTAATTTTAAGATACTTTTATCAAAATGGGCCTTTGGTCGGGCACGGTGTCTCAAGACTGTAATCTCAACACTTTGGGAGAGCAAGGTGGGAGGACTGCCTAAGCCCAGGAGTTCGAGACCAGCCTGGGCAACACAATGAGACCCTGGCTCTACAAAAAAGAAAAAAAAAAGGGAATTCTCATACAGCTTGATTGACTAGTACTTTATGAAACTAAAGTGGCCAATAGCTACCTCTTCCAGGGAAGAAATGTGATTTTTAAATTTGTTTAATTAGGATCAAAGCTTGAGGTGATTACCATGAAAAACTCTTGGGATGAATTTCAGGTAAGAGCAACCAGATGGGGAAAAAATGTCAGGGTGGACAGAAGGTCCTTCTCTGCTGGAGTATGTCCTTTAGCTCCTCCCCCTCCCCGGAGGACATCCAATACCATGGTTCCTACTTGCTGCTGAGGACAGCCTTGTATACTCAGCTACTGTTATGGAATGGATTGTGTCCCTGCAAAAATTCATTTGTTGTAAGCCCTAAAGCCCCAATGTGATAGTATTTGGAGATGACGGAGTCTTTAAAGAATGAATTGCGATTAAATGAGGTCATAGGGTGGCACCCTAACTCAATGCAGCTGGTGTCTTTATAAGACCAGGTAGAGACCCCAGGGCTGCAGAGAGGAAAGGCTGTGTGGACACAGTGAGAAGGTGGCTGCCTGCAAGCCAAAAGGAGAGGCCTTAGGGGAAACCATTTCTGCTGACACATGATCTTGAACTTCCACAGCCTCCAAAACTATGAGAAAGTAACAGTTGTTGAAACCACCCAGTCTGTGATATTTTGTTATGGCAGCCTGAGCAGACTAATACAGCTAGTAACAAGCTTTGAGACTGGCAGAGAGGAGGTGAGGGGAATTAAAAGACACAAAGGCCGACAGTGACAGCGCTGGGATGAGGCTCCGGAGGAGGTGTTGCGCCTGTGGGGTGTGAGGTGCCTGAGGAAGCTGGGGGTTTGTCCAGTGGGCAATGGAAATGCAGACAGGGCATGGCATGTGAACATGCCTGGAGCTGGGTCACTGCCTGCATGGAGGCTGTGAGCACTCAGCTGTGGCCTTTCTCCTGGCTGCGACTCGGCATTGGGGCTCCTCTGGAGGTCCCCCAGCTGAGAAGGCCTAGTTAGGTTTCTCCCACCTGGCATCCTGTTCTCCCCCAGGGCTCCAGGCTTCATAGTCAGGACCCAGCTCCTATTCAGGCCTTCAGACCCTCCAGGGGTGCAGACATGGAGCTGGAGGGAGAAGAATAGGAGAGACAGCTGAGCAGGCTCTCGTGCTGGTGAGGGGGCTATGCTTGAGGAACAGTTCTTCTCAGCCCCTAAAGGCCCCGCCTGCTTATTTGCTGCTTTGGGAGGGACCCACGGGAAGCAGGGAAGGACAGTTGCTGCCTGGCCAGCCCCATCTGACAGAGCCACCTCCAAGACGGGTTGGGTGATGTGTGAGAAGGCCTTCACATCCAATTTCTTTCTCTTGGATGTGAATGTCAGGAAGTCCATCTCTCCCCATGACTGATGCTTCCTTCTGTCACACAATGGGGACTGTATAATCGGTATGGTATGTTGATGGTTAGGAAGCTGCGAACCAAATGCATTTAGTGGACTGTTCAAAACATGGGGACAAGAGAAAAAGAGGCTCGGGTTCTTAGTGCCACCCCTTTTCCTCTCAACCCAATCCCACTGCCCCTCCATTAACAACCCCATCCTCTTCCTACCTTCCCCTTCTACACATATCCTGATCCTTCTGATAGATACGTGGCTGCATAACGTTTTCACTTTAAGATGCCTCGAATTCTTGGTGCAAAAAGGCAAGCTCTAAACTGCAAGGAGCAACCCATCAGGGGCAGCCACCTCACTGACCTTCTAGGGTAGGAGTTCTTGACCCTTTTGGGTCATGGGCTGCTTTGGCATTCTGGTGAATGCTACAGACACCCTTGTCAGAACAATGCCTATAAATGTGTAATAAAGAAGACGCTAAAAAGACTAAGCCTATTTCTCGGGGTTATCATCTCAGTTTGATTTCAAGAACACCCTCCCTGGAAGACACATCATTGAAAGCTTCATTGGTCCCACCCACATAGAATATCAGACCCCTGTGACTGAAAGCAAACTCCTCATTTGATCCTCACAACTAACCCACAAATACCACATTCAGGGAAGGTATTTCCCCATTTTACAAAAGGGGAGATTGAGAACAGTCACACCTTGAGTGAGGGTTGGTGAGACCCAAGCTCAAGAATCCCTTCTCTAGAGTCCTCTGCTCTGCACCTGCTCCTGGAAAAAGTCTGACTGTCTCTTCTTATCCCAGAATTCTGCCACATGAGGGGGAGTCATCCGAGTCTCCGTCTTGGGGGCATACATCTCTACTGAAATAAAATGAGTGCTCTAAGAGCAGACTGATACATTATAAAATGTCTCTCCTTCCTCCTTGAATCTTTCTCTTTCGTCCTCATCACAAGAGCAGTCTCTGGTACACACATGTGGAGGCTAAGGCAACTCCAACTTGGAAGTGAATCTGCCATGTTGACTTCTGATTAACTCCTGTTCTGGAAAGCTCTCTAAGATTTCCAGTTTATCTATTGTTCCTTGTGTAAGAGTAGGTACTAACTAAACAACCTTGATGTTATTGTATTTACCACAAGTTCTGCCCTTAAGCAATTGTCCTACACACCCCTTCTGAATCACATCCATTCTTTCCTTGCGGTCTGTAGCCCTAGGTTTAGGGGATGATGGCTCAGGGATCCAACAACTTGTCTTACTACTGCCCAAGACACAGACATAGCTTCTGTTCTTAAGTCCCCATTAAATATTTCTTTCTGAGAAACTGGATTTGTTAGCCTCTTTCTCTGACCTCTCAGCTTCCTCAGACTTTGAGGGGTAGGTTTGCATAGGCCTGCCAATGGAGAACAACACACGTTAACCAAGACCTCAGGAACTGTTCTATTTTTTTAAATGAAGGAGGATGACAACTGACACAAATGTCATGTTTCCTGGCACAGAAGTTCAATCCTTCAAAGACTCCTTTCCATTAGGGAGACACACGGGTTGGCCTGGCAGGGTTTCATATCAGGGAGGCCCCAGGTATAAGCTGATATGTGTTGGTTGGCACTCATGTCCTGACACATGATCATAAAACAATTTTTTAGAAAACATACACTGAACAGGCCGGGCGCGGTGGCTCAAGCCTGTAATCCCAGCACTTTGGGAGGCCGAGACGGGCGGATCGCGAGGTCAGGAGATCGAGACCATCCTGGCTAACATGGTGAAACCCCGTCTCTACTAAAATACAAAAAAAACTAGCCGGGCGAGGTGGCGGGCGCCTGTAGTCCCAGCTACTCGGGAGGCTGAGGCAGGAGAATGGCGTGAAACCGGGAGGCGGAGCTTGCAGTGAGCTGAGATCCGGCCACTGCACTCCAGCCTGGGCGACAGAGCAAGACTCCGTCTCAAACAAAAAAAAAAAAAGAAAACATAACACTGAACAAAACACATGATCACCTGAGGGCTGTGGGGGTCACACCTTGTGTGAGCATCTCCACGTGGGTGATGAGCTGCACCTTAAGGACCCAGGAGGATGGGAAGCCAGGGATACTTGGGTTTCCCTCCCACTCAGCACCTTTTCTTAGGGTCTCTTTTCAGCTCAAGCCATAAGGATTGTAGGCTTGATTTCAGTTGGGAGACATCCCCCATTGGATGGCAATGGAGTTGAAGAGGGGAAGAAGGCAATAGAAGTGAGGAAGAGGTAATGCTATAGCCCGAGAAGAGAGCACAGGGGCTTGGGGAAGTCAGAGGGCAGCAAGATGGTGGGGGTGAGGGAAGTGTCAACAAAAATAGTGGAACTCTGTAAAATATTTGAAGGGGGATTTATTCTGAGCCAAATGAGTGACCATGGCCCGTGACAAAGCCCTCAGTAGGTCCCAAGAACATGTGCCCAAGATGGTCAGGGTGCAGCTTGGTTTTATACATTTTAGAGAGGCATGAGACATCAATCAAATGCATTTAAGAAATGCATTGGTTTGGTCCAGAAAGGCAGGACAACTCAAAGCCAGGGGTGGTGTGGCGGGGTGGAGGGGCTTCCAGGCTATAGGTCAATTCAAACATTTTCTGGTTGACAATTGGTTGAGTTTGTCTAAAGACCTGGGATTGACAGAAAGGGAACGTTCAGGTTAAGATTGTGGAGACAAAAGTTCTTTGAAGTCTTATAAATGGCTGCCCTTAGAGACAATAGATGACAAATATTTCCTATTCAGATCTTAATCTCTCTAGGATTGGGAGAGTCTGGAAGAAAAAGATCTAGCTATATTAATAGAGATTATTTAGAGATGCTAACTTCCCCCCACAAAGAACAGCTTTGCAGGGCCATTTCAAAATATGGCAAATAAACATGTTTGGGGGTAAAATATTTTGATTTTCTTCCTTGTCTCGTAAGGTTATACCAGAGTCAGGTTGGAAAATAAGTCATGATATATAGGGTTAAATAAAACCCATTTGATAAAAATGTATGACTTGTAGGGCATGACTCCCCAGACCCCTTAGGAATTTGGGCAAGATAAAAAAAAAAAATCCGTTTAGTCCTCAGAAGGAAGAAGAAAGGATAAGGGAGGAAAGGAGGTCAAAGACTACCTATACCGGTTTTCCTTGAGCAAACGTGAATTTTTAGGCCATCTATACAGTTTGAAAAGAACCCATATTTTTATGTTTTTTTTTTTTTTTTTAACTCAACATCATCTCTACTTCAAGTGTCTATTCAAATGGTGGCAGAAAACAACATTACTAGGTTCCAGGTAAACAAGGACAGCATGCCTTGTTAAACACAATCATGATTTCAGGATCCTCCTCACCTCTCACCCTGCAGGGCTGCTAAGTACAGGGAGACAACGCAGTGCTGGGACGTTGGGGGCAGAGGCAGGGCTGTGGAGCTGTCTGTGCACAAGGGCACCCCCGAAGACATGTTTGTCCTCATGATAACTTTGGTTCTGCAGCCCGTCCACTTCCCACTGACTGTCCTTACATGACGATTGAGACTCTCAGGCCCACCAGGTTTGCTTCTCAGTTAACTCCCATGCCCTTTTCAGAAAAATAGAATTC
This sequence comes from Rhinopithecus bieti, assembly GCF_001698545.2. Classification (NCBI taxonomy): domain Eukaryota; kingdom Metazoa; phylum Chordata; class Mammalia; order Primates; family Cercopithecidae; genus Rhinopithecus; species Rhinopithecus bieti. The sequence continues at coordinate 948,273 of NW_016816842.1, forward strand.
ACCTTCTCTATAATGTTCCTCTGGAGCCACAGGAAGCTCAGGTCACCTCAGGCTCTGCCCCACACACACATGGCCTGAGTCCACTGCCCTGCGCTGAGCTGGGGCGAGGGATCTCTAGACCTTCACTGCTCTCCTGGGCTCCCCGCAACCCCAGCACTGAAAATCATGACACAGACGTCCTCTGCTGACAGTTCCCCACCCTTATTTTGGGTGTCGACTGCCCTTCCTCCCTCCTTGCCTGGGATCCAGCCGCAGCACACGAGAGCCCACACCGGGATCTGACTCTGAGGAGCCCTCTGCCTCTTGTCTAGAGGAAGGCTTTCCCCCTTGGTGGGAAGGAGAGGCCTAGACAAATGTTCTTCTAAACCAGACTTATGCCAAAACCTTGAACTTTAGAAGTTAAAAAATATTCGAATTATTTTGTTTGTCTTTGTATTTCTATTGTGGCCTTTCTTTGGAAGGGTTATGGGGAAAACAAAGGGATTGCAGGGTAAGTCATACAAGGCCAAATTACAAATGTGAAAGGCCCTGTGATCTAAGAAAAATACGGCATTCTACATCCTATAATCCAAAATAAAATCTGCATTTAATAAAACAGCACTGATTATAAAATAAATGTAAAGAATTCCAACAGGCCAGGCGCAGTGGCTCACACCTGTAATCCTAGCACTTTGGGAAGCCAAAGCATCATTTGAGCTAAGGAGTTCAAGACCAGCCTGGGCAACATATATTATTTATATATACTATTACATATTATATCTAATATCTATAACTGTTAAAAAATATATTTTAAAAATGTAACTCCAATGAGCCCTGATTTTTCTCATGCTTTGTGTTTAATGTTAGATTCCTTCAAAAACGAATGCGCTTTCTCATTCAGCCCTGGCCCTGAAGACACAATTCATACCCACCTGTTAAGGGGCAAAGGAACCAAGCTGCAGAGTCCAGAGGATTACTCATGGTCATTTTCAATGACTGACACTCGGTCCACTGTGTTCAAGTACAGGATTCACACAAGACCAAGCGGCTATTTTGCTGGGAGAGATCACTGATACAGCCAGAGGTGATGGCAGAAGACTGGTTCTTGGTGGAGCCCAGTTTTTGTCTTCCCGGTAACCAGGCTGGATCCAGGGAGCTGCAGCACATGTTAAAAGTATTTAGCTAGATATTGCTGTGTAATAAACCACTCTGGAACTCCATGGCATGCACTACTAAGCATTTATCACACTCCCAGGCTTACAGATCGGTGGGACCTTCGTACATTGGACAGGGGGAGGCTGGAGTAGGCTCTGCTCTACTTTCTCTTGCTCTTTGGAGGTCATGGGCTAACCAGGGCATATTCTTCTCATTGGTGGCAGAAGCCAGAGAGGGGTTAGCAGAAACATGAGAGTTTGGGCTCAGGCTCAGAACTGGTACTGAGTGACTCCCACCCACTGGGCACTTTGGATGAGAAGTGCACCCACGGCAGCATTAGCAGCTAGCTCAGGCGCCAGCACCCTCTGCAGTTGGCTCTCCTGTGGCTGCACCCCTGGCAGCCAGTTCTCATGACCCAGATGGCAACCACTGTAACTGGTGTGGCTGTGGGCTCTGCTGTCGGGCACACACTGAGTCACAGTGAGAACCCCTCCACCGTCTCTACAAAAAATTTTAAAAACTTAGCCAGCCGTGGTGGTGCACGCCTGTAGTTCCAGCCACTCGAGAGACTCTCAAGAGGATCGCTTGAGCCCAGGTCAAGGCTGCAGTAAGCTGTGATGTACTCCAGCCTGGGCAACAGAGTGAAGACCCTGTCACAAACAAACAAAACAAAACAACAAACCGGCCCTGGGCATACTTTTGGCAGATTTTCCTAGAGCTGACTCAGTAGCACAAGGGTGAGTGTTGGGACTGAGATCCACAGGCTGGCTGTGAGACTGAGCAGATCCCTTTACGATTCTGGAGCTACACTTTTGGAGTTCTAAAATAAGAGAAGGTGTACCAAATAGTTTCTTAGGTTCCTCCAGCGTGGGCGCGCGCGCGCGCACACACACACACACACACACACACACACACACACACACACACAATCTATGGGCTGATGTTCTACAGAATGCCTCGAGTACCTGGAGAGGCTGGGGGTGGCGTTCTCCATTCCATCAGTCTCACAGATATTCTGTGCACCCCATGGAGACATGGGGTCCCTATTATTTCCCACTAAGACCAGGAGTTACAATGCCCAGAGATCGTGTTCTGTAAATATTCCTTGACTAAGAAAGGGTTAAATTATCTAATGCCTCCAAAATACTTCAATGCTGAAGAACAGGACTTGTATAGCCCAAGTTCTTCGCTGCCTGAATCAACTTGTCTTCTAAAGTTTTCATGCCAGACTGTGCTTCTGCTTAGGTAAGAGACCTGCAGTACTGGGCTGACTCTTAAGAAACCGCCAGATCACTTGAGGCACCCACTAGAAATGCACACGCCCAGGCTGCTGGGCAAACCGCAAATCTGCTAAAGCAGAATCTCTGATGGTGTGGGGCACAAGGACCTACACTTTCAATAAGTGGCAGTGGCTGGGTGATTATTCGAGCCCCCTCTCATTTCCCCTCAAGTCATCTTAGCAGGGATCCTATAAAATAGGGTTCCTCAACAGGAACAGTGCCTGTGTCCTGGAGATGGCAGGAGCTCACATTTCTAAAGGAAGGACAGGAGCGTGTGACTCTCAGCAGGAGGAGGCAGACCTCGAGGCTGTCTCACTGCAGAGGCAGATATGTGAATAACCAGTGCAGTGGTTCTCAAAGTCCAGTCCCTGCGCAGGCAACCGCAGCATCAACTGGGACCTTTTTGGAAATGCAAATTCTCAAGACCCATCCCAGAGGTACCCAGAGTCAGAAACGCTGGGGGTGGGGCTGGGCACCTGTTTTGACAAGACTCCAGGTGACTCTGATACCTGCTAAAGTGGGAGAACCACTGCCACATGGAAGTGACAGCCAGGGAGGTGGGCACTGAGACCTCAGCACATCACTCCAAAGGCCTCTCAACACTGAAGACACCTAAGAGATTTCTGCAATTTTTTCTCAGAAAGTTCTTCTCCCCTTCACGACTTTCGGCTTCCCCAGAGTAGCCCTGAGGGCCAACTCCCTTCCTGTTCCTTCTGGTCACTTCTTCCTTGATAGCTGGTCTCTCTCCCACAGACCAAATTTCCCTGGAAATGCAGCACTGGGGACATGAAGCTCAAATTGGACTTTAGAGCAGAAGCTCTTGAAGTAAAAACTTCAGGAGGGAACATAATAAAACCTGAGTTAAAATCCTAGGCTTGTAGTCCCAGCTACTCGGAAGGCTGAGGCAGGAGAACTGCTTGAACCAGAGAGGTGGAAGTTGCAGTGAGCCGAGATCATGCCACTGAACTCCAGCCTGGGCGACAGAGTGAGACTGTCTCAAAAAAAAAAAAAAAGAAAAAAAAAAAAAGTACTAGGCATTCCTCTGAGTCATTAGAGAAGAGTGGGCCATCGGCTGACAAGGGTGGGGAAATGGCTGATCCTGTGCCACTTCCTGCAGGTGGGCCCCAAATGAGAAGGAATGTGAGTGTGCTGGCGCAGTCAGCACCCGGACAGCCCTCACCCTGCCCCTGCTCAACCACCACCTTGAATGTGGGTTTTCTCTTTATTAATGAAGGCTGATCTCCCCTCTACTAATGACAGTTGGGACAATTATGTGGAATCCTTAAACAAATCCCCAAATGGAATCTTAGACCTCCTAATTGTGAAGTCAGTCACAGGAAGCGGTCACTCGTGTTACCACTGGTCAATAATTGCTGGCTAGGGGAAAAAATGAGCCCAAACTCCAACTCCAGTTGTTGAAATAACAGCCAGATACTAGCTCAGGAGCTGAGCTGCAGTCACCTTCCCCTTCCCCACCTTCCCCTCTTTGGAGAGTAAGCAATGGCAGTTCTGGGAACCAGCCCATGTGGATACCTGGACTGTCACTTTTAGGCCGGAGACGGAGGAGAATGGCTAACAATTAGATATTATTTGGGCAACACATTAGACAGAGAATACAGGACACAAGAAAAGCTGTGCTGACTTTAGCCTATCGGTGCTCTAGAATTTTTGTCTTACTGCAAATAGGCTGGGCACAGTGGCTCACATCTATAATCCCAGCACTTTTGAGACTGAGGCAGGAGGATCGCTTGAGCCCAGGAGTTGACACCAGCCTGGGTGAGATAGCAAGACCTCATCTCTACAAATAATAAAGAAGTTTAGCTGGATGTGGTGGTGCATGCCTATAGTACCGGCCACTCTGGAAGCTGAGCAGGGAGGATCACCTGGGAGGTCAAGGCTGCAATGAGCCGTGATCTCACTACTGCACTCCATCCTGGGAAATGGAGCGAGATCCCGTCTAAAAAAAAAAAAAAAAAAAAATTAAAGAATAACAACGCAGTCTAGTCCCATACAGATATAGGAAAGATCCTCAAATGTGGAAGACCCTAACCCAGACAGGACTGTGGCTGTCTAACAAACACCAGTCTCAAAAAAAGCAAGCTTGAGAATGAACTTATTATAGTATCAATGCAGTGATTACAAACTACTCAATATTTCCTAAAGTCCATGATAACTCCAGAACCTATTCTTACACAGGCCCTGTGGAAGAATCTAAGCAGGAATAATTGGATTATTTCCAGCTAGTGACTTTCAGGGGGACTGTCACATTTTCAATGTCTTCACAAAAATGTATCTGAAGCACTCAGACACCAAGTCTACTCAAATACGCTTCCCAAGCAGCTTTTCTGTACATCTCCGCTGCTTCCAGATGATCAGCTGCTGAGATTATGCCGCGGCCTACAATGATGATATCGGAACCTCGTTTGCCAATAACTTCTTGTGGGCTATTGTACTGTTGGCCAAGATTATCTCCTGCAAGAAACACAAAAACTATAGTTTCACATAATACAAAAATCAGAAAACCTGTCACATGACTTCTCAGAAAAGTATCTAACCAGCTTTAAATAAAACGTGCCCCTACTTTCGTTCCCCTTTTGTATAGCAACTGGGTAAAAACAGGAGCTGAAGAGACTCACTGGATAGGCCAGAGACATCAAACGGAGAAAGATGCTCACCAACTCTTTTCAATAGTAAAGTTTATTTTTATTTATTTATTTTATTTATTTTTTTGAGACAGAGTCTTGCTCTGTCACCCAGGCTAGAGTGCAATGGCACAATCTTGGCTCACTGCCACCTCCGCCTCCTGGATTCAAGCGATTCTCCTGCCTCAGTCTCCCAAGTAGCTGAGATTATAAGTGTGCACCACCATGCCTGGCTAATTTTTGTATTTTGAGTAGAGACAGGGTTTCACTATGTTGGCCAAGTGGTCTTGAACTCCTGACCTCAGGTGATCTGCCCACTTCAACCTCAAAAGTGCTGGGATTATGAGCGTGAGCTACCGCACCCAGCCTTATTTATTTTATCATTATTTTTTTCATGTAAATTTTTTCCAGAAGCATAGATTCAAGTTGCCCTAAATACACACTTTCTCAATGTCAAATTTTAGATCATCTGTAAGCTTAACAATATATATATATATAAAAAAGAAGTAAAACTCATATATTACCAAGAAAGGTTCAATATCAAAAAAACACAATAAAGATTGGCCTCACAATTGAAAATTTTAGCATACATCTCAGCATCATCACAAGGCACTGTTGAGCAAGTCTAACCTGACCACTACAACATACAAGAACCTTTCTATCACAACCCCATCAAGTGGTCACACAGACTATCCATAAACCCTAATCCTTAGATTTTGCTTTTTTGTTTTATTAAATTCTGCTGTTCCAGAAGCATTCTGTTAAATAGCTTGTTATCTTCCAAATCCAAGACACTTTAAGTATTCTTAAAAGCCTTGACCCTAACTATAGTATCTAGTCAAAGAATTATGAGGGCTTACGAGTAAGGGCTTACAAGTACAGAGTGTTTACTCTGTGCCAAGACATTGTGTTAAATATTCTACATGTTACCTCATTAAAGCCTCTTGATTACCTTATGAGGTCAATACTGTTATCATCCCCATTTTACAGACAATGAGACTAAAAGAAGTAAACTGACTTGTCCAAAGATACATAGTTACCAAAGGCCTCATTCATTATTGTTCTAGACTAAGAAGGCTTCTCTTAAGCAAGTGTATAATAACATGCAAACTTTTATTTTGCCTGCCATGGGTAAAGAAGCATTTTTGGAAGAGCCATGACCAGTGACCAGATTTACCTCCTGCTTCCAACTGAACTCCTGGAGTCAAGTGAAGAAATTCTGGTTTCATGCTTACTCGGGAGCCAGAAATAAAACCAACAACAAATTCAGAGTGCTCCTCAGCCATTCTAACCTAAATGGAATGTAATAGAACATATTACAAGAAAACAGTTAATCACACAGAATAAAAGTAAAAATATGCTCTATTTTTTAAAAAACTTAAAAAAAAAAAAAGACATGGGGTCTCACTATATTGCCCTCGCTGGTCTTGAACTCCTGGGCGCAAGGGATCCTCCGACTTGGCCTAACAAAGTGCTGGGGTTACAGGTGTGAGTCAACATGCCCGGCTTATGCTCTATTATCTAGTTAGAAACTTTGCTGTATTATAGATGCCTTTTCTCATTCCATATATATAAAGTTACTATATCTGAAACAGGTCATCTTAAATAGAAACCATAATAAAACACAGTTGATTCATTAAGACTCTGAGATGACCCTTTCCCTTCCCTTCCTGCAATAAACCATACTTAAAACAGAAATCCTATACTATGTGCATCTAAAATCAAGATGCTGCATAACTTCTTATTTCTAATAATGTTTGGTGACCCACCTAGTTCCAAAAAGTATTTGAGGTGAGTTCTCTAGAACATATTATAATGGTATGCAACCACATTTAAGGCTTACTGACTATCTACAGACGGGGTACTCCATATCCAAAGGCAGCTGTCATGTAAAGAACAGCTATGCTTTCAAGAGCTAAAGAAATCTTACCTCTACCACTTTCCCTCTTCTGTAACATCAACTGGTCTCCCCAGTTTCTACACTAGTATCTCACATTCATAAAAGTATCTTTAGAAGGTCTGCCTGGCTTTCTGATTTGGTACTTTCCCCTCCCAGAGACGTGACTCTGTACTTCCCTTCTTATTTGATACTTCCCGGAGACCTGACTGGGTACCACCACTGCACTCTAGCTTCAGTACTTCGAGACCTGAGACACATTGATATATTCTTGCCACCAACTACTACCGCCAACAAACAAGTCATGTCTTGTCCTTGAGCCAGACCCAGACTCCCAGAATGCCAAATATTAAAACTGACCATGCTTATGAGACTTGGGAAATCAGACATTTATAGTCAATTCAGGGATATGACTGTAGGGCCATATGAGTTAAGTCTCCAGACAGTCTTTGAAATAACATGAAAAAATAGAAATCCTTTACTTCTAGAATCTTCACATGGGGGAAAAAATCATGGGGATTTTCTTGGGGCTTTTTAGTTTTTTATTTTTTTTGATAGGCTCTTACTCTTGCCCAGGCTGAGGTGCAGTGGCATGATCATGGCTCCCTGCAGCCTTGATCTTTAAGCTCAAGTGATCCTCCCACCTCAGCCTCCCAAGTAGCTGGGACTATAGGCATGTACCACCATGCCTGGTTAATTTTCTTTTTCATTTGTTTGTAGAGAGGAAATCTCACTATGACATCCAGCTGGTCTCAAACTCCTGGCCTCAAGCAATCCTCCCGCCTTGGCCTCCCAAAGTGCTAGGATTACAGGTGTGAGCAACTGTGCCCAACCCCCGATGACAATTTTTTAAAAGTAATATAATATTCTAAAATATCTGACAAGAATAAGAGAAAGCCACTGCATGTGGGCTGCTGTCATGGCAATGTGCATCTCTGTAAGACTTGGGAGATTCTGAGAAACTGCATGTCTGGGAAGCTCTTCTCATCTTCTCTCAATTCACGGTAAGATGAAAAAGACAATGATCTGAAAGTCTTGGTAGATTTAGTAAGCGTTTGTTTGACTAACTATCTGGGTCTCAAAGTTTCTCCTGGAGTATAATTCAAATTCCTGAAGTGTCCACTACATGATATAAAATGCTATTAACTATCAAGGAATTCTATCCAACTACTGTTAACATACTGTCACACTAACAAGAGCTGGATTTTTTTTGGCAGAGGTTCCAGAGATGCCAGATTAGGAGATATCTTCTTGCCCTATAGCATGCAGCATAGCAGCCCCTGCCCCCTCTCACCCAGTCACCCCAAAACTTACCGCTGCTCTAGTGTAGTTGCCAGTGGCCAGGGAGCCGGTGGAGCTCATTTCCGCAATAAGGAGGCACCCCCGATGCAAAGGCAGGCCCACTTCTTGCAGGCCTTTCACAACTCCTGAGCCTGGCACCACGTGGGCATTTACCAGATCTGCCCAGGAAGCTATTTTAAAGATACCTCCTAAGAAGAAGGGGAAAAAAAGATATTGGCCGATTTTCAAACAAAAACCTCTAACCTCTTATCCAACCAACTGCAATATGAAATAATCTCCCAGTAACACGTTAATGAGAGAATCAAACTCTTCAGGAACTTTAGTGATTATCAGCGGACCCATGGTTCCATCTGTGAAAACTGTATCTGTTATTTAGGTAAGTAGCTGGGTAAGAGATCACAATGAGAAAAAAACTTCCAAGGTCTGTGCTTGGCTTATCAGGAACACTAACAGGACTGTTTTTCCTTGCAGGCTGAAGCTCACGACCACAAATAAAACTCATGCTATCAGAAAGGGACTCCAGTGAAGACAAACATTTATTGATGTCAAGGATAACAACATTTAAAAATTCCTCTTGAAGCTGGGCATGGTGGCTCATGCTTGTAATCCCAGTACTTTGGGAGGCTGAGGTGGGCAGACTGCTTGAGTTTAGGAGTTCAAGACCAGCCTGGGCAACATGGCAAAACTCCATCTCTACCAAAAACACAAAAAATTAGCCAGGTGTGGTGGCGTGTGCCTGTAGTCCCAGCTACTTGGGAGGCTGAGGTGGGAGGATCACTTGAGCCCAGGAGGTGGAGGTTGCAGCGAGCCAAGATTGCACCACTGCACTCCAGCCTGGGCGAGAGAGTAAGACCCTGTCTAAAAAAATAATAATCATAAAAATAAAATTCTTCTTGAAGATGACAAGTTTTCACTCTGCAGGGGTGTCTCAGCAGCTTTTCAATATTTCTACATGTTCCTTAGATCTCCTTAGCTACCTAATTTCAATGGGCAACTATATTCCTTTTAAAAGCGGACAGTAAGAAGCCTGATTTTCGAAAAAACTCTATGCAGAGCTGAAGAAAGTTTGTATAAAACTCTTACATCAGTCAATCAGCTAAAGTAAGCTGGACAATGTGATGAGGGCAGGACATCTTAAGCACATGAAGAAGTCACTTAAAGACAAATCTGTTTTAAACAAATAGCTTATGAACAGGCATACATTAAAGAAAAGTTACCTCAAAGATACCTACAAAAAATGTTACATAACATGACCAAATATCTGTTACAAGGTTAAGTGAAAAATGCATTATACAGTCTGATCACATAGTTGGAAAAAGGTAGACAGAAATTTGCATAGAATAGGCAGTAGAACTAAGCATTTGTCTCAACCAACACATGCACTACTTTGATTCCCTATTTGATAAAATAAAAATCTTTAAATAATGTTTCTCAATAGAACTCTTTCTGCTACAAATAAATCTTACCATTTTATATTTCTTTCTCATTGTTTCCTTTATGTGGAATTTTCATTCAAAACATCATATTCTGCTAAGGACATCTGTCAAATTTGCTAGACCAGACACATACCCTTCTTCTGGTACTAGCACACCCATTTTATTTAAGGAAATTATCCCTGACTGGTTCTTATTTCAAGAAGGTCAGGGTTAACAACCTTACAGTTGCAGAGCAGACTGTCCAGGCTAGTTAATGAAGGTATTCTATATCCCCAGCTAGAGTGACTGGTTTACGGTGAGCATGTAGAGTATGCCTACCTGAGAAAGAAGTCAACAGAGAAGCAGAGCTGAGAGATGGAGAGAAAGCAAGTCATGAAGATATCACTTGAGCTCCTGGATCCAACCACGCTTGACAGCCTGCTCTATGAATGGACTTTCAGTGACATGAGCATTTCCTTTTTTTCTTCAGTTTAAGCTGGATTTCTGATTCTTGCAGATTCCTGAATAATACACTTACCTTCATACTGCTTTTTCACTGTGTTTCCTATATCTGCAAACTTCCGGTCTTCAAATATCAAGAACTCATGGCATTTTGCCAGAGTTATCAACTCCTTCATCACATCCAGAGTAAAATCATTCAAAATATCTACATGAGTCTTGAGCATACAGATACTGGGTCCTAAAGCATCTGCTAGCTGCAACAGCTCTCTGGCCTCTGAAACATCAGCAGATAGACACAGATTGGTCTCCTTCTTTTGCATAAGCCTGAGAAGCTTCGATGCAACTGGGTGGATCCTGGGCAGCTCTGCACGTGCACTGAAGCTGAGTTCTCTGGGTGCTTCCTTTATAGAAAGGGGAGACCCATTATGATTCGCTGCCACAAAGACATTCTCCTGAATAAATCTCTTCACTCTCCCAACCGTCTCAGCATCAATTTTTTTCTGCTGTTCGAGAATCTCCAGCATTTTGGACAACGTACACACTGAGTGGAGGCGGATCCCGTGCGCCTGCAACTTGTCCTTGCCTCCCTGCTCTCTGTCCAACAGCACTATGGCATCAGTGACCTTCAGGCCCTCCTTCTGAAGAACCTCAACAGTTTCCAAAACACTAGATCCACTGGTGACAACATCTTCAATGATTAAACAGGTTTCTCCTGGATTAATAGTTCCTTCTACAAGACGCTTAGTTCCTAGAAAAGAAAAAATTTCGCTGATTCCAAATTTAAATATGTAGGTATATGTGTGTATATATATACACACAACTTGCCAGTTACACACACAGTATATGTGTATTCCAACTCTGTATACCAAACTTGCTAGTTGCACATACAGTATATTTATGTATAAAGCCAATTCTGTATACCAAACTTGCCAGTTACACATACAGTATATTTATAGTAAATCAGGTAAATTATTTTACATTATAAACACGGCTTAATGTGTTTTATGATCAAATTTTCAAATAGAGCTTTTTTTTTTTATTTAAAAAATTTTGTTTTATCACAGAGATGAGGTCTCACTATGTTGCCCAGGCTGGTCTTAAACTCCTGAGCTCAAGCAATCCTCCCGCCTCAGCCTCCCAAAGTGCTAGGATTATAAGTGTGAGCTATCACGTCCAGCCTAAATACAGAGTTTCTTACAGCAGGATCACCAAGATCAAGGAAAGTTATGAAACAGAAAAATCCAATATCATCAATGAAATAATTCCTTTTCCATCAAAGTATTATAAGTTCACTATTCAATATCAGCCAAATAATTGGCTTTTGAAGATACAAATTCAGAAGGAAAAATATTCAGCAATCATTTAGACCCATTACTACAATCTAAAGAATTATATAATGCAACGTGATTAAATATATACTTCTCTACCCTAAATTCCACTACAGACTATTTTCAGATAATGTACAAATTGTAAATAACTTGGGCTGTAGACTTCATAGACTCATCAAATCCTTTCTGCCTCTTGAACAATTGGCAAGTTTAACTGAATCAGCTTAAGCTAGAACACAAGACTGCAAGTATTTATAACATATTTAAAAATGCGTAATTTCATTCCAGAAACATTTTTTAAAACATAAAATAAGAAAACAGAAATAAGAGTTTTCTTATGGGTAGGGATTCATATAGATTTTTTTTTTTAGCTCAGAAAATCTCAGCTGGGTGCAGTGGCTCACACCTGTAATCCCAGCACTTTGCGAGGATGAGGCAGGAGGATGGCTTGAGACCAGGAGTTCAAGACAAGCCTGGGCAACAGAGTGAGACGTTGTCTCAAACAAAAAACAAAAAACAGAAAAACTAACACTGCCCTTATGCAGCAAAAACTCAACTGTTTCTTTATCATAAAAATTTTTAGAATGCATCTGCAGAAGGATTTAAAAAAAAGTAACAAAACACTAATACACCAACATAAACAAAAAAGCCCATTAATTCCTTACTATCATTAAGATTGCTTTTCAGGTTTTATTTATTTTTTGATAGCCTTGCTCTGTCACTCAGGGTGCAGTGCAGTGGCACAATCATAGCTCACTGTAACCTTCAGCTCCTGGGCTCAAGCCATCCTCCTGCCTCAGCCTCCCATGTAACTGCGACACTCAGCTAATTGTGTATTCTTTTTCTATTTTTGTAGAGACAAAGTCTCACTATGTTGCCAAAGCTGGTCTCGAACTCCTGGGCTCAAGCTATCCTCTCGCCTTGGCCTCCCAAAGTGCTAGGATTACAACTGGCCACTGTGCCTGGCCAATTTTCAGGGTTTTTTGTTGTTGTTGTTTGAAATAGGGTCTCACTTTGTCGCCCAGGCTGGAGTGCAGTGGCACAATCTCAGCTCACTGCAACCTCCACCTCCTGGGTTCAAGCACGTCTCCTGCCTCAGCCTCCCCAGCAGCTAGGACTACAGGTGCACACCACCAAACCCAGCTAATTTTTGTATTTTTAGTAGAGACGGAGTTTAACCATGTTGGTCAGGCTGGTCTCGAACTCCTGACCTCAAGGTGATCTGCCCACCTCGGCCTCCAAAAGTGCTGGGATTACAGGCGTGAGCCATGGCGCCTGGACAAATTTTCAGGTTTTAAAGCAAGTCACCTGATAATCTATTGCCATGAACCCACACGAATATCTCTCTGAGGTGTTTAGGCTACTTTATGAGAGTAATTTTATCCATGGATTACTTTTCATGAAGTTTAAACACAAACATACTGGGAAAGTATGTGCTGTTACAACATTTTGCTGATGAGGGAAGGGCTGGTAAAAAAAAAAAAATGTTGGGGTTTCATAGATACAGTACCAAAAAAAGCACTTTTCATTTCCTAATCAATGCAAAGCATTTCACCCCTAGTCTAAAAAAAGGAAGGTGACTTATAGTAACAATTACAAATTCCACAAGCAGTAACAACTTAAGGGACTCAAGATGACTCTGGTAAAATATTAGTGCGCAGAAGCTGAAAAATTCTAACAGTATGATGTTACAGATTAATTAACTTAATGCTTTATGTTACTTTTATTTTACCATAATCCTTTGTTTCTTTCCTTCTAATAAGCATTGGAATTTGATTGGTTGAACAGATAACTGTAGCCAATGGCAAAGCTGTATAAGGCACTCCACACACGGTGTCAAAACTGATTCCTGCATTTTGGGCAGTTTGGAATAAAACATCCGCAACCTGTAAGAAAATGAACACATAAACAATGTTTTATTGTAACTACTTTAAATAGTGTATAAACATGTAACAACATAACAGTAAAGACAGTAATAAACTAGTGGGGTAAGTCTCAAACTTCATTGGAGGAAAAAAAAATGCCTTTTTATTACTCTCTCCATAAACCCAGTACACAAACATAAATCTAAAAACACAAGAATGAATCTATTCAGCCAGACTCAGAATCTGTTCTGAAGGCAACCTGAGATGTGTTGGGGAAGCTCATGATGTTGACCCCAATGACTAAGGATGGTCCCCTGACTCCATGGTTTCCCTCAGTAACCCATTACGCTGAGTATCTAAACCTATCATCTTTTAGTTATATTTCCTGAAAGAAGCCTTCAATTAGGAAGTTTCATAAATACAGACTATTGTGTGAATTGCTATTTTATAATCTCCTTTTCCACATAAATTATCACATTTTAATGTTAGAATACACATTCCCACCCAAGACCACCTCATTTTTAAAAAAGAAAAGCAAGCAATCACTGAGTTGCTTTGTGAACTAGATCATAGGTTTACTCCAGTACTTCTAAAGAGTAAAAACACCAAAATCTATTGAAGGGGTGGCCTGCCCCTTCACACCTGTGGGCGTTTCTTGTTAGGTGGAACGAGAGGCTTGAGAAAAGAAATGAGACACAGAGACAAAGTATAGAGAAAGAAAAAGTGGGCCCAGGGGACCGGCGCTCAGCATACAGAGGACCCACGCACCCGTCTCTGAGTTCCCTCAGTATTTATTGATCATTATCTTTACCATCTTGGAAAAAGGGAAGTGGCAGGATAATAGGATCATCGTAGGGAGAAGGTCAGCAGTAAGACATATGAATAAAGATCTCTGTGACATGAATAAGTTTAAGGAAAAGTGCTGTGCCTTGATATGCATATGCAAATATCTCCATAAACCTTTTTAGTGCATAAAGAGCACCTTCAGCCCTAAGGCGGTTTTCTCCTTTCTCAGTAAATGTTCCATTGCCCAGAGACGGTAGGAGACGTGCTTTTCTCTATCTCAACTGCCAAGAGGCCTTCTTTCCTCTTATACTACTAGTCCTCCTCAGCACAGACCCTTCACGGGTGTCAGGCTGGGGGATGATCAGGTCTTTCCCTTCCCACGAGGCCATATTTCAGACTATCACATGGGGAGAAACCTTGGACAATATCTAGCTTTCCTAGGCAGAGGTCCTGGCGACCTTTGGCAGTGTACGTGTCCCTGGGTATTTGAGATTAAGAGAATGGTGATGACTTTTCACAAGCATACTGCCTTCAGGCACTTGTTTAACAAAGCACACCCTGCACAGCCCAAAATCCGTTAAAACTTCAGTCACCACAGCACTTGTCTCTTGCAAGGACAAGGTTGGGGGTAGGGTCACAGATTAACAGCATCTCAAATACAGAACAAAATGGAGTCTCCTATGTCTACTTCTTTCTATATAGACACAGCAACAGTCTGGTCTCTCTTTCTTTTCCCCACAATCTTTGATTATTTTAAGTTGCAAAGAATGTAATTTCTAGTACTAAAAATATTAACATATTATCTCAGAACTGTTTTATCACTCTTCTTAAGGAATACACTTGGAATACAAATGCTACAATGACTGGATACCCACCATCTCCATTTAAAAAAAAAAAAACACAACATGAAATTTCTGACTATGAAAAGTTTAAAATTTTTTACATCTTTTTCCAACTCAAAGTTTCACTCTACTGTGTCCAGAGAATTTTATTCTAAAGCAATATATGATTATACTTGAAAAGCTTTTACTAATCCCTCTGTCATACTTGTCTATATGTATGTAAACTGAAATTTAAAATGGTAATTTAAAAAAATTTCCCATGACCATAAGTCTCTAGGTGTCAAGAATTCTGTAGCTCTCTCAGGTCCTTACTTCCAAGATGACAAAGAAAAGAAAGGAACAATGATCGTGCCAAAAAGGGCTGTGACCAGTAGTTGCACGTACTATGTCTGATACATGCCCAAGGAAAAGACTATTAAGAAGCCCATCATGCAAAACACATTAGAGGCCGCAGCAGTGAGGGACATTCTGCAGTGAGCATCTTTGCCTCCTATGTTCTTCTCAAACTGTATACAAAGCTACATTACTGTGTGAGTTGTGCCATTCACAGCAAAGTAGTCAGTAGTAATCCATCTTGTGAATCCCATAAGGACCAAATATCCGACCCTGATTTAAACCTGTGGGTGCTGCCTCATGACCCCCACCAAAGCCCATGTAAGAAGCTGAATCCTTAAGGACTGAAGATAAATTATTCTCTTGAGGAAAAGAAAATGGAAATTATGCTTTTTAAAGAAGAGAATTCTTATTAAATTATTACAAGCACATGATTAATTAAAACATGTTTTGCAAATTTTGACAGAGGGATAAAATAGATTTGGAAAATGCATTTTAGTGAGTTAATGCTACCTTTACTCTCCAATTACTTTAAGTACACTAATGTATATATAGTACTATAGTCAAATATCACTTATTAAGGGAAGTTAAGAGTTTAGCATAAATTATATTGCTTGTTGGGGTGTAAATATTGAGAAATTCTATTCGCATAAATAAGATGTGAAAAGGAGTTTTGTTATATCCAAGTCTCTCCATGTCCTGAACTCCTCACCAATTAATCACCAAAATACATATACATACATACATACACACACACACACACCATGATCTAGTTATCAAAAAACCTTTTCTGTCATTTATCAGCTGGCTTATTAAAATAAATCAATTTTTCCCTAGAAAATCCTTAGTAATTCTCCACACCGCTGAGATACACCATAGCAAGATTCTGGATGGTGAGAAGTTAATAGTCCAAAGTACCATAACCTTAATAGTCCAAGCTACCTTAATACTTTTTACAATAACCACACAAAGTGGTCCCTAGTGAACATAAACCCTTAAGTGGGCTGAGGAAACTTACATGTCTTCTAGATAGAACTTTCTGCAATGATGGAAATGTCCTCCATCTGAGCAGTCCAAAATGACAGCCACTGGTCATATATGACTATTTAAACTTAAAAATTCATAATGCTCAATAGTAACTAGTGGCAAGTAGCAAACTCTATTGGAAAACATATTTATGGCCCTCTACTCAGTGTGGTCTGCAGTTTCAGCTGGAACCTTGTTAGAAATGCACAACCTCAGGTCCAGTCTCAGAGCTACAGAACTGGATTCTGTATTTTAACAAAATTCCCAGGTAATTCATATATACTCAAAGTTTAGAAGCACTGTATTAGAAACCTCTAATTTGTATAAACATTTTCCTTATATTGACTAAAAACCTGCTTTCCCAATATGTCCACCTTCTGGTCTTAATTAGTGCTTCTGGCCGCACAGTGCAAAATTCAACTCCCCTTTCCAAACAGCCCTTCCAAGTGTGGACCTAAAAGGAAGAGGCTGAGGCAAAATTAATACAAGTAGAACACAAATGTGTGCCAATTTCGAGGAGTGCAACCCGAAGCATAAACTTAAGTTGCCCTGACCATAGGCTTCGATTACAGTAGTTACAAGTGGATTTTTAAAGCAAAAGAAGGGGCAGTTCCTATGTTCACCACGAATTTGCATTGAAATAACATGAGGTAGCCCAGTGGTGGCACCAGGCATTTGTAGTCCCAGCTACTTGGGAGGCCGCCAAGGCGGGAGGATCTTTTGAGGCCAGGAGTTCGAGATGCGCCTGGGCAGTATGGCGAGACCTCCTCTTTACAAAAAAAAATTTTTTTAATTTGGTGGGCATGATGGCACACGCCTTTAGTTCTAGTTACTCAGAGGTTGAGGTAACAGGATCTCTCTCTCTCTCTCTTTTTTTTTTTTTTTGAGACAGTCTCCCTCTGTTGCCCAGGCTGGAGTGCAGTGGCTCAATCTCGGCTAACTGCAACCTCCTGATTCTCCTGCCTCAGCCTCCTGAGTAGCTGGGATTACAGGTGCGCACCACCACACCCGGCTAATTTTTGCATTATCAGTAGAGGCGGGGTTTCACCATGTTGGCCAGGCTGGTCTCAAACTACAGACCTTAAGTGATCCATCCCCTCAGCCTCCCAAAGAGTTAGAACTACAGGCATGAGCCTCTGTGCTCACCGGAGGCAGGAAGATCTCTTAAGCCCAGGAGTTCCAGGCTGCAGTGAGCTATGATCACAGAGCTGCACTCCAGCCATGGTGACATAAGAGAGACCCCCTCTAAAAAATAAATAGATAATTGTCCCCAGGGCTGCATGGGGGAGCATGGCTGAAGTCTCTCTAGGCTCTGATAAATTTTGTATACATCACAGGGTTCAGGTTGTTCTATTTTTCTTTTCTCACAAGTATTTTCCCAGCTGCTGAATTATCTGCCCACCTACGTTTTCCCGGTCTGTTTGTTTTTTGAGGAAGGGTCTCACTGTTGCCCAGGCTGGAGTGCAGTGGCACAATGACAGTTCACTGCAGCCTTCACCTCCCAGGCTCAGGTGATCCTCCCCCCTCAGCGTACCAGGCGTGCGCCACCACACCCAGCTAATTTTTTGTAGAGACGGGGTCTGGAACTCCTGGGGCTCAGTTGATCCGCCCACTTAGGCCTCCCAAAATGCTGGTATTACAGTCATGAGACACCACGCCCGGCCTCAAGTCTAATCTTCTTAGAGTTAAATACACAGAATTCATTCAAGTGTGCTTCAGTGCCAGACAGGGTTCCAAACTGGGTTTCCCGACTTTTGCAAAACACGTGTCTAAGCCTGTGGGTGAAAGAACAGACGACTCTCAAAGAGTCCAACAACCCCTGGCCTCTGTGCTTCTTATGCTTACTCCCCAGACCAAGAGTAGGGTTGGACTGCCTGCTTGGCTCTTTTGCTCTCACTCACGGCCCAACTCCTGACACCCTCTTCCATTTCCTGGTCCTCTTTCCCGCCACCAAGCCCTGTCCTTCCCCTTCCTGGGCTAGCACCTGACTCAGAAGACGCGGTCGAGACACGATGCCCCGAAGATCGATGTAGATGGGGGAGGAGAGTCCGCTCTTGAGCACGAAGTCCCCAAACTTGAAAGCCTGCACGTCGTACAGACCCGTCACCAATGGCCCCAAAACTGCACCAGCTGCCGCCATTGTCGCGCGCTGCCTGTTTGCTTCAAACCGCCAGGCGCAGCGGGCCTCCGGCGCCCCGATGACGTAGCCCGCGAAGCCCCGCCTCTTCCGCCTGCCTCGTCTGCAGCTTCCAGAGCTTGCTGCTCCCACTTCTGGGTTTCCCCGGACTGAAGGGTCGGGCAGGTGGTAGCGAATCTGGCGCCGGTTTGTGCTTCTCCTGGTTTCTGGATGGGGTCGCCGGGGTTCATAAGCCCAGAACAGCTAGATTGACTGTAGGATCATGAAGTCCAACCTTTCATGAGAGTTTTCATAAATCCTGTCCATTTTTTAATAACCAGTGCCTTCTCGACTAGTTCTCTTAATTATCTCTACTCCTTGGCCTAGCATGTTATATTTGCTAGTTATTAGCCACGATTTCCCCCCATGTTTCTCCAAATAGAATATAAGTTCTCAAAGACAGGGACCTTTACTCAATTCTTTTATTAACTTAATAGCATCTAGTACCTGACAGCACTTAGATCATTACAGTATTCATTACCTCTTTTGTCTGTACTGGGCTTCCTGAAGGAGTACTTTTTTATTTCCTTTGGCGTATCTCGAATGCTTAGGTAATAGGTGTAGAACAAGTTAGGGAGGGAGGGACGAGAGTTAGAAGATGGTGAATTGATTGGTATCAGGGTTATCCAGGAGGATAATATTGCTAGACAATCTGAAAATCCAAACATATTTGGTCTTTACAAATAAATCCCGTAGATAAATAACCTAAGAAATAATCTTTACAAATAAATCTCTTCTCCATTGTGTATATAAGGCAATACTTTCTTCTTGCTTAAGGGAAATAACCCTTAAATTCACATAAAGAATGAAACTTTGTGATTTGTGGCAAGGTGGATGAACCTGAAGGACATTATGTTATGTGAAACAAACCAGGAACAGAAAGATAAATACCAAATGTTCTCGCTCATATGCAGAAGCTAAAAAAGTTCACCTCATGGAGGTAGAGAGTAGAATAGTAATTACTAGAGGCTGGGAAGGATAGGAGGTGGTTAAAGGATACAAATTACAGCTAGTTAGGAGGGATAAGTCCTAGTATTCTATAGCACTGTAGGGTGACTGTAATCAATAATAATTTACTACGTATTTTCAAATAGCTAGAAGAGGGAGTTTGAATGTTCCCAACACAAAGAAATGATAAATATTTAAGGTGAGGAATATATGAATTACTCTGATTTGATCACTGTACATTGTGTGTGTTGAAATAGCACTATGTACCCAATAAATGTGTATAATTATCATGTGTCAACTATAACAAATGCTTTTTTTAAAAAGAGGGACAGATAAGGCATGGCAGTATTGTGCACTACAAAGAACATGAAGTTTCAAACCAAAACATTTGGATTTTAGTCCCATTCTACTTACTGGCTGAGTGATCTTTGGCAATGCATTTTGAGCTATATGAGTCTCAATTTTCTAAAAAATAGAATGAAGATAATATATTAACTTTCTCCAAAGATCACTATTAAGATTCAATGAGATAGTTTACTAAAAAACACTTGATAAAAAGTTGGTGGGGCTGAGCGTGGTGGCTCATGCCTGTAATCCCAGTACTTTGGGAGGCCAAGGAAAGTGGATCACCTGAGGTCGGGAGTTTGAGACCAGCCCGGTCAACATGGTGAAACCCCATCTCTACCAAAAAATACAAAAATTAGCCAGGCATAGTAGCACGTGCCTGTAGTCCCAGCTACTTGGGAGGCTGAGGCAGGAGAATTGCTTAAACCTGGGGTTGCAGTGAGCCAAGATCATGCCACTACACTCCAGCTTGGGCAACAGTGAGACTCCATCTCAACAACAACAACAAACAAACAAACAAAAACAGAGGAGGACATAGATTGTACCAATTCATTTTGTGTTCTCCATTTCATTTACTTAGGCTGGGTAAAGAATCTTGAGTTTAACCAATATTTACTCTTACTGTTTTAGGTATTTATCCTAAAGAGTTTCCATGAATGTAAAACTTCAGGCAATAGTTCAATTTAGAGCATTTTCATGGACCTAGCTCTATATTGCTCACTGAATCCCTTCTATATTCTACTCTGATATCTATTTTAGACTGAGCTTGTGGGGTTCTGATTATCATTTGTATTAGGGCTTTTGCTAATATTCCTTAACTATGTTGGTGATTCCTCTCAACCACTCCCCCTCAAAAAAATACAGGCTGAGGTACTGTTATTTAATTATTTATTATTGTTTGACCTACGCTACACAGACTCAGACACACTGAAACACACACATATACATTCATTTTAAGTTATCTTCTAGGGCCAGGTCAGTGGCTCATGTCTGCAATCCCAACACTTTGGGAGGCAGAGACGGGAAGCCCAGGAGTTTGAGATCAGCCTGGGCAACATGGCAAGACTCTGTGTCTTCAAAAAATAAAACAAATTAGCCAGACATCATGGCACACGCTTGTGGTCCCAGCTACTGGGGAGGCTGAGGCAGGAGGATCACTTGAGCCTGGGAGGTTGAGGCTACGGTGAGCTGTGATCATGCCACTGCACTCCAGCCTGAGTGAGAGTGAGACCCTGTCTCAAAAAAAAAAAAAAGTTATCTTCCAGTCTCAGTAACCTTGAACAACCACCTAGATTCTGTGACTCAGTTGTCTCTAATCCAAGTAAAATAAGTTACTTCATAAGAATTTGTTGGGATTAAATGAAAAATTAATTACCAATGGGCTTCATAAGCTATATAGGTGCTAAAATACATACAAATTCTAGATCTAAAAAAAAAAAAAGCCCATAAGGGGCTTATGATTTTAATTCATAAACCTGATTCTGACTTCATTTCTAATATTCTTTATTATTTATATTTTCTGAGGAGATTGTGCTGACGAGCCAATGTGAAGAGCCCATGCTTTTGACAAGTGTTTCTCATTACAAATAAATGCAATAGCATCTTGATGAAAATAGAAGACAAATGTTAAAACTTCTTTTTGTTTTTCTTGGCAAAGTAAGCTAATCAAAACACTTTAACACTCTGGCTAATTGACTGTATACCATGAATCAGCTTCATCTGCACTTGGGTGGCACGTTTAAACTTTCAAAGCCTGATCATATCTGCATAGGCTAACCCAGATTGCTGGAGTCCACACCAGGATGTATAAACTTGTGAAATCCAGACGAAAATACCTTCCAAACATTCTGACATTATCACCTGAAATACCAGTATGAAATTAACAACCACCCGAGGCTTTTTTTTTTTTTTTTTTTTTTTTTTTTTTTTTTGAGATAGGGTCTCACTTTGTTGCCCAGGCTAGAGAGAGGTAGGATAATCACAGCTCATTGTAGCTTCTACCTCCCGGGTTCAGATGATCCTTCCACCTCAGCCTCCCAAGTAGATGGGACCACAGGCATGCACCAACACACTCAGTTAATTTTTTTAAAACAATTTTTTAATATGCGGGGGTTGAGGGGAGGTGGGTGTCTCCTTATTTTGTCCAGGCTGGTGTCGAACTCCTGGGCTCAAGAGATCCTTCCACTTTGGCCTTTCAAAGTGTTGGGATTTACAGGTGCTAGCCACCGCACCTGGCCCTGAGGTTTCCTTGGCATTTTTGGGTAAATGCCTTAGAATACTCTAGGGCACAAAATTGTTGCTTTCTTTCTAAAATCCTGGGCCTAAAGTGTTGTAATAATCATGTGATATTTTTACCTTTTCAAAGTCTTTTGTATATTTGGAGAAAGAAAAAAAAATTACTCTTTTCTTTGAACAAAGGTTTAATTAGGAAAAAAGAGACGACCATATAGTATCTTTAGTATAGTATATTTATAGGAATGCATAACATGTGAGATGTACATTTTGAAGTTTCATCCATAACTTTTTTTTTTTTTTTTTTTTTTTTTTTTTGAGACGGAGTCTCGCTCTGTCCCCCGGGCTGGAGTGCAGTGGCCAGATCTCAGCTCACTGCAATCATCCATAACTTATAACATTTACTGTAGCAGTAACAAGACAGCAGGTCATCACTTTACAACATTACACATGAGTGATTTTGACTTACAAATAAAATATTTACAACCTACCTTTACAAAACGACATTGTGTGCATACAAAATGAACAACAGCAGAAAAATTTAAAAATAATAAAACAACCAAAAACCCAGAAAATACACTTAAGGCAGACCAGCAAGACACTGAAATAATTAAGGCTGTGGAATTCTTCTGCACCTTGAAAATATAGAGCTATTTATCAATACTGTGGAGTGATTTTAAACCAATTGTTACAAGCCTGATGGAAGTATGTACTTATATGTATATGTGTGATGGTCCCTATGGGGAAACCTGTCCACTTAGGAATAAGGCCCTTTGTCTGAATGGCCAGTGAAGCCCACTCCAAATTTGCAAAAGACTTGGGGGGGCAGGGGTCACTCAAAACCAAGAGATGCCAATACGGTTCGCAAATTGACTATTAATAGTTCAAATATAAAGACAGTTATAAGTCCAGATAAACAGAATAACCGAAATGATGGCCCCTTTATGTTTCACACTTTGTTAGTTTGGCTTTGTGGATGTCAAAAGATAGCAAATTAATTCCAGAATGAGTAGAATTCATCTCCACAAATTAGCCCTAATGGTTTTGAATGGCCCTAAATGGTTTTCCAATAGAAAAATTGACCCACCTGGGCTGTCTGCAAATGGA
This sequence comes from Rhinopithecus bieti, assembly GCF_001698545.2. Classification (NCBI taxonomy): domain Eukaryota; kingdom Metazoa; phylum Chordata; class Mammalia; order Primates; family Cercopithecidae; genus Rhinopithecus; species Rhinopithecus bieti. Next base: position 971,393 of record NW_016816842.1, read on the forward strand.
TAGATTTCTGCATATGAGCAATAACATATACATACATATTATACACTATATACATGTACAGATGTACATATATCCGTATTTTCCAACAGTTTGCACTTTGATCACTACTGTTCTCTGAACAGGATCTCATTCTGAAGAGTATGTTTAGTTTTTTTCACAGTCTTCATATTTGTTCTAACTAATAGTTTTACTCACCTTCCCCATAGAGTAGGCTGAAGTTTGGCAGAAACAGAAGTAAAAGCACCAGGGTCAGAAAAATCAAACAGAGTGATGACGGATATGGCTTAAGTTAGTAAGAGAAGATGTATGTTTTGTTAACTTCAGATTCGTAGCCACAGTCTTTGAGGTCATAGTAACAGTCTCTGTAATACTCCAGAACATGGATTCAGTTCTTGATGGAAGTCAGGTATTGATGGAAACTCCTATGCTGGCCATCCCTGGGCCAACAAATTAGCTTGGTTAAACTAAGCCTCAGGGCTTGGCATTCCAAGAATTGTTATTTGCATTTCTTCTACCATGCTCCCTTTTCTCAGCTAACCCCACTATCTGAAATAGCAGTTATCTAACTAATCCGTTATCTTGATCATTTGAATAAAAACTAAATCTGAACACATTTTAGAATCTCACAGCAAAGGGGCACAATTCTCACAGAAAAATGCAATAGCCTGTGCGTATTAATTTCAGGCTTATCATAATGTCCCTCAAAGATGAAAAGTTGTCTTTGAGTGATTGCTTTCCCTCTCCTCTAACTTCTTTATATTTATTGAAAATGAGGAAGAAATGCTTTTCAAAGAAAATATGTTCTTACGATAATCTGTGTTCTACTACTTCTGCATAAATTTTTTATGTGAGTAAATTTCCTACTAAAACATTTAGTGCTATAAACAAAATTCAGCCCTTTTAACCCTTTAGAATTAATGAAACAACTGAGAGCCTTACTATTTTTAGAAAATAAATATTAACATAGTAGCTTTCCTTTTCTTGATGGAGCGTGTGTGAGCTCTATCATCTCTAAGCCCACCCTGGGTTTAATCATTCATCCTCAAATCATCCCTAGGCTTTAAATAGTGAAGAAAAATCAAGGTGCAGTTTCATAAATAAATTCACTGAAAGGTCACATATTGCGTTTGTCTAACCCAGACTCCGTAGAGGTGCGACCCAGGAGAGAAAGGAAGAAGGTGTACGTTCCTCAAAACTCATCCAGCACAATTCGTTGACCACACTGAATAAGGATATGGTGAGTTTGAACTTTGCCCTACTACGAAGACCTCTTACGTACCAAATTATTTCCTCCTCTATTAAATGCATGGGACAAAGTTTTAGTTAATGCAAAATTTAGTTTATATCATATTTGCTCCCTCGTATTTTCACAAATCTAAATTGCCATGCTCTTCCACAGAGGCAAGAAAAAAGTAACGCCTGACTCGTGGGCTCTAATCATGGAGGTTATGGGATAGCAACTCCTGAAAGACCTAACCACCTAAAAAAAAAAGATTCAAGGTTTGTTCTCCGAAAATGAACAGTCCCATTCATTTCTATGCATTTAATTTGCCTGTGCATTTAATTTGCCTCTTAGATTCCTGTGAGACTGTGAAAAATAAATTGTGATATGAGAAGATGTTTTCTTCTCACTTCTGCCCTCCCAAGTGAAGAAAGTGGTTGTTGGGTTCTTCTCTGTCCGTTTTTCCAGAGCACAAAGCTTGAGAAGGAAGGTAGCAGTTGCTTTCGAGGCCTTTTTACTCTTCGCATCTGCCATAAGAAATACTGGAGAAAACGGCTTATGGACATAAGACTTCATCAGCTCTCTGAACCCTTTTCGGTAGACAAGCTCTTAAATGATCAAAATTATAGGCTAAGACCAAATAACATTTAGACAAAGAGCACCTGATACTTCGAACTGAAAGCAATTTACAGAATTTAATCTCATGAGTTTATAAATGGTATCTAAAGACGTGAATATTGAAAACCTGGAATGTTCAAAGTTACTATCAATAAAATTCTTAGCACTGGCAGTGTGTAGCACTTTAAAAAAAATCAAAGTGTTTTATAGATGTCCCAACCAAGGTTATTTCTCAACATTCCTGTAAGATTAATGTCCTCCCTCCTTCCCCATCGCCCAACTCCCATTTGGGGAAGAAAAAACAAAGACTTTCTGTAAGAAAAGATGAATCAGGAATAGCTGAGATTGAAACTCAAACATTCCTGGTCCCACCCCTATATTCAGATGTTTTCATTTACAAGATATTTTAAAGTAAAGAAAAAATGCTGCAATATCAGTAAATCTAAATGCAAGGAACTTCTTTATCTCCCATCCTCCCCTCTGAAAGGCACTACTATTTATAAAGGCTTTGTGGACCACAAAGCAGTGAAGCTAGCTTTCTCCTCTGCTTCCTCGACTCCCCCTTACACTGTTTATGGCTGAGAGAGACCTGAAGGATATCTCCAACATTACCATTTTTTTCTTAAAAATTTTACCACATTCAGCTATAAGTGGATATATATCTATTTAATTTGAAACAAATGTAAAGATGTAGGAAATCATTATATTAATACTTCTTAAAAGTTATTATGGGTTGTCCCTGATCTTTTCATTCTTTATCCCACCCTTACAAAACAAAACAAAAAGCTCAAAACCCTATGCAATGAATATAAGCCAAACAAGAAACTTGTGACCTTGACCATTGTTTGTTTTTCCTATTTCCACTCCCACTGTGAACTACCATCATTATGATAGAAGTGGACTATTTTCTCCTCTCTCCTCTCTTCTCTACTACCAAGTAATAAATCTCTCCACCAAAACAGGAACAAGAGTGGCCCCTGATCCTTCTTCCCTAACCACAGTTGCCCTCAGAGCAACTTAAAGTACATTCCCCAGGCTCATCGTCTGGGATTCCTTGTTATTTCCAACTTGCTGTGGAGAATTCGTGAACCAAGACTACTCTCTGGTTGTCTTATCTCTGTTGGGAGGGAACAGGAGCTTTGCAGACAGGGAGCCTCCCTGTTAGTTTCCCTCCGTTATCAAACTATATAAAATATACCCCCTTTCTCTTGGGGCCTCTATTAAGTTCATTCTGGTCTAATGATTGTACCTTGGCTCCAGTTAACAAAATCATCCTACTTTTCCCAGGTCCCTCTTTTCCTGTCTTCTCACTTCCCAAATATGTGTACTTGGGGGAATTCCATGTAACCCCACATCTGGATCTGGATCCTCCCAACTCTGTTGTAAAAGCTGATACGAAAGCTTGAGGTCTAACATTCTGTCAACTGCCCCCATAACATAATTTCAACAATACCATCCTTGCCTCCCACCTGCCGTGGTCTGTACACCATTGTCCTGGGCCCTGGCCTTCTCAAGAAGAAACTCAACTTGTTATAAAAACTCAGAATGGCTCAACAGGGGGATCTTGATTCAGGTCATACACAGTGGACAGAACAGAACTTGCCAAGCTGGAATTTATGGATATTGGCAATCCTCAGAGCCTACAGTTTGACAAACCCTATGGGCCAGGCTTTCCTCTCTTTTTTTTTTTTTTTTTTTTTGAGACGGAGTTTTGCTCTTATTGCCCAGGCTAGAGTGCAGTGGCGCAATTTTGGCTCACGGCAACCTCCGCCTTCTGGTTTCAAGCGATTATCCTGCCTCAGCCTCCTAAGTCACTGGGATTAGGGGTGCTTGCCACCACGCCCAGCTAACAGGCATGAGTCACCGAGCCCGGCTCAGGCTTTCCTCTTTTATGCTGTATACCATAATGAAGGTATGTTTACTGAAAGGGTTTTAGTAAACATGTTTACCAAAAGGATTTTTAGTAAATATGTTTTAAATTTTGTAAACACAATGAAGGCATGTTTACTAAATTTTTTTTACTACATATGTTTTAAATTTTAAAAAATTTTAGTAAACATGTTTAAGGTATGTTTTAAATTTTTATGTATTGTATCATAGAGTATTTGCATATACATAAAGGTCCAAATGAAGACTATAGGGGTTAGTCAAGAGAGACCTCTGAGGGAGTGAGGCTTAATGACCCAGGGCCATTTGAAAACTAGGAAACAAATACAGTCGGAGTCGGTCTCCACATATTTGGTTAATCCCGAAAATACTAAGTGCTATCTAGTCTTATTGCTTATAATTTCCATTAATTTATCAATCTGTAATCTTGGATGGGATGAGGTGGAGGGTGAATGAGGAAGTCGTCTTTGAAACCAGTGGAAAAAAAATGATGATGAGTTTTAATTTTACATTTCCACTGTGGGAATAATGCTTTTTATATGCAAAGTTCAGGCTTAGTTTCCACCATTTGTTTTTCATTTAGATAGGTTTGTAGTTCTATTCATCCTTCATAAATTCTCTTCTTGCACTTCTGTACTGTGTGATTTTAATTTTCTCTATCCCATTATAAGAGAGAAGCAATGCCATTAAACCTGATTTGAACAAACACTTGAGTTACATTTTTAAAATCTTACTTGCATAATAACAATTTTCAACACATATTCTAGAAAACTAAGGGTGGATCATGTACAAACACAAAAAACAAACTCCCTCCCTCCAAAACAAACGAAAAACAATAAAGAAAGAAAACCCACGAAATGCCCAGGTTTAATTTTTTTTTTCCACCAGAGGGAAAAAGAGCAGTTAATAATAATCTTGTATGGAGAATATACACCAGAAAGCAGGATTGGCCTCAAAGCACAATTAGTCCTTTTGGTTCAGAGAACTATCAGCGGCCGAGTGGTGACAGGTATTGCAATCTCAGTTACAACTTAATGCTCTGTTAGGGTGATGTATCAGGTTTTGTTCCATGGCTTTAAAAAGGACTTAGGACCAGGCCTTTAAAAGGCCTATATGGCTGCCTCCTTTTAGTAAGCACCCCTTAGATTCAATAAGGAGTCAGAAATAAAGTCAGCCAACTTTCTGAAAGATGGTATTCTACAGCCGTAGAAGAAATCAGAAAGTGTTGGTACGTTGTTCACAGGAACTGTAGGAAAGGTTTTCATTTGCCCTTTTGTATGAACCTCTTATATTTGTTTATTTATTTCAAACCTGGTGGAGACACAAAAATACCCCTGCAGCTCATAGTGTATTTGAACTTATTTCCTGGCAGGCTTTCTTGCCAGATTAACTCTGAGCTGCCAGTGAATTTGTGGGTAGCATTTCATATACAGAAAGAACCTATCTTAATCAAATAACCTGTGATTGACAGAAAAAATTATCTCATTCAAAAGGGCAACATTGCTTTCTCTTAATGCACAGGTTCTGGTAAAAGATTTCTATACAAGATTTATAAAATGCTCTACAAAACTTGTCATCTAATTGTGCTTAGTCAAAACAATGTAATGCTTCGGTAAATAAATTACTGTCTTAACTGGAGCACTCAAAGTTACTTGTGTTTGATTTAATATATATATATCTCTATATTAGAAAACTCTGAAACCTGAATGGGATATATTATACTGTATGTGTATATCTATCCTATTAAGAAACTATATCTAAGTTATCTAAACCAGAATAGTTGATATACATGACATCTCCATTAAATAGAACTTTTTGCTTAAAATTTCAGCAAAGCCAGAGAACTTTTACACTCTTGTGAGCTTAAGGTTTGCTCAGTTAACCACTCGTTTTGGAAGATACAGTTAAAATTTCATAACAGCCAATATTGTTCTCATCTTTGTCCTTCTTCTGAACACTTCTGTGACTCTTTGCCTCTTTATTTCTTCAGAATGACCTTCTGGAAAGCCCCTGGATTTAGGGTGACTTTTACTGCTGCTCAGACCCTGAATAACCACTGATGAGGTTTAAGAGGTACATCCCTCAATTCAGAGAACTGCATGGAGTGAAATGATGAACAGAATTATTTACAATCACATTCAGTCTTGCTTTGGTTCACACTGCACTTCTATGTGAAACCATAGGGGCTGGGAGGTGGCTACGTCCCTTGGTTCACCCGGTTGACAATGTAGCTCTTGACATTGGGAATAGGCCGCACATCATTCTGGTGTTTGCGGCGTTCTATGAAGCATGCTAGGCGGGAGGTGTCCAGGGGGATCTTAGAGTAGCTGCCATTATGGGGCTGCAGCCATGGATGCTGTAAGCATGTGGCTGCCGTGGGCCGCCTCCGAAAGTCCTCCTGTAAGATCACATTGATGAAATCTCTGGCAGCGTTGCTCACACCACAGAAGTATTCATGGGGGAAGCTGAAATCCACCCTGCATACATTGATACATGTCTCCTCTTTGCTCTCATCCAAGAAGGGGGAGACCCCACTCAGCATGACATATGTCAGAACCCCGATGCTCCAGATGTCTGTCCCCAGGGAGACGGGGATGCCCTGGATGACTTCTGGGGCAGCAAACTCAGGGTTCCCCAGCAGGTGGTGAATGTGAAAGTGACCCGAAATCTGGACAGCATCCTCCAAGTCGATGAGCTTCACTCGAGGCACTGGAATGCGTAGGTCAATGAGCAGGTTTTCAGGCTGCGGAGATCCAAAGAGGAAGGGAGAAAAGAAGGGAAGTTCAGGCCTCTATTTTGACTACTCAAAAGACCTCATTAATTCAAACATGATTATGCTATTCTTTGATAAAGCCTATGGTGTATGGAAAATGCCCTATGCACTATGGAAACTGCATAGAAGACTTCAAAGTATCATTTTGAGCTTATAACTTTGAGTCTGAGTTGTAATTCAGAGAAGTAGTTTGACACTGAAAATCATGTCTTCTTAACTACATTGCTTCTGCATTGAATCAAGGAAATAATAAATTACTCATTTTGGTGAACAGGGGCTTCTTCTTGAGCAGCATGGAAGAAAACGTGACATTTGTTGGCTTACTTCTATGAAGTTAGATTAGGTAGGTAGAACTTCCCTACTTTCTCTCACACCAGATGTCATTGTGGCTCTGGTATATTCTCATTAATTCATGGATGATATACTTAAATTGTGTGACAACCCAGATTCTCTTTAATAGTCATAATGGGATGGGCGTGGTGGCTCACATCTGTAATCCCAGCACTTTGGGAGGCCAAGGTGGGCGGATCACTTGAGGTCAGGAGCTCAAGACCAGCCTGGCCAACATGATGAAACTCCATCTCTACTAAAAATACAAAAATTAGCCAGGTGTGGTGGCAGGCACCTGTAATCCCAGCTATTTGGGAGGCTAAGGCAGAAGAATCGCTTGTACCTGGGAGGCAGAGGTTGCAGTGAGCCGAGATTGCACCACTGCACTCCAGCCTCGGCAACAGAGTCAGACCCTGTCTCAAAAAAAAAAAAAAAAAAAAAAAAAACCCAAAAAAGTCATAATATTCTACTCTAAGTAAATAAAATGAATTTGAATTTATATTCCTTATGAGTAATGACTGGTAAGTTGGACTTGGCCATTTAAGGTATTCCCTGCAAAGTTGACACTTCTTATTACCTTTATGTCCAAATGTGCAACCCTGCAGTTGTGAAGGTACTGCAGAGCCTCCATGATGTCTCGAATATAGAAAGCTACTTTTTCCTCCATCAGTTCATCATGATTCATAAGGTAGTCTAAGAGGCGGCCATCATCCATCCTGAAAGTAGGCAGGGAAAGGCAAAGGAAATATATTTGATATGAAGAAATAGAAAAATAACACACGTACAAATCAGTAAGAGCTCTAAGCTCTCTCATACTTCTTGTTATACATGAAGACCAAATGTGCAACACATGCATATTTAGTTAGAGCCTAAAGTTATTGTAATATTCAGAACTAAAATAAATATATTTACAAATATGGTGTACTGCAGGGAAGAAATATGAATGACCTTGTTTAAGAAACATTCTCCTTCATTAACTCTAAAAATTGCTCACAACAAAAAAGTTGTGACGCCCATTTAAGAGGTTCGATTGCTAAGTAAAGAAAACCTTCACCAAGAGAGACTTCAGCAATATTCTGATTAACCGTAACCAAGGGGCTGCAAGCAACCCCACGTGTGTTTTGCAAAGTACTTCTTAATTTTATTTTATATTAACTTTAGAAATGAAGTCTCACTGTGTCACCCAGGCTGGAATGCTGTGGCACAATCATAGCTCACTGCAGCCTCGAACTCCTGGGCTCAAGTGATCCTCTTGCTTCAGCCTCTCACATAGCTGGGATTTCTGGAGGAGGCCACTGCGCCTAGCCAAACTACTTTCATTTGTCAGTTTTTAGTTGGGGAAAACAGAAAGTAGGCAAAGTTTGTTCTTTGCATTATTGATTCTTTGCCCCACTCCCACCCTGTCACCTTTTTTTGTTGTTGTTGTTTGTTTGTTTTGTTTTTGAGACAAAGTCTTTTGCCCAGGCTAGAGTGTAGTGGCATGATCTCAGCTCACTGCAACCTCTGCCTCCTGGGTTCAAGCGATTCTGGTGTCTCAGCTCCCCAAGTAGCTGGGATTACAGGAGTGTGCCATCTCACCCAGCTAATTTTTGTATTTTTTGTTGTTGTTGTTGTTGAGACGGAGTCTCGCTCTGTCGCCCAGGCTGGAGTGCAGTGGTCGGATCTCAGCTCACTGCAAGCTCCACCTCCCGGGTTTACGCCATTCTCCTGCCTCAGCCTCCCGAGTAGCTGGGACTACAGGCACCCGCCACCTCGCCCGGCTAGTTTTTTGTATTTTT
>NW_016816842.1:983619-996537 GCF_001698545.2 Rhinopithecus bieti
TTTTTTTTTTTTTTGAGACAGGGTCTTGCTCTGTTACCCAGGCTAGAGAGCAGTGATGTGATCATGGCTCACTGCAGCCTCAACTTTCCAGGCTCAAGCCTCTTGCCTCGGCCTCCCAAAGCCCTGGGATTACAGGTGTGAGCCACTATGCCTGGCCTAACTAATGTAATTTTTTTAACCAATATTTTTCTCTGCCATTTTAACCATCAACGGCAATTCAGTTTTCTTTTCTAGGCAGAATACATATTTCTGTGAAATACAACAATAGAAACAGCAATAATGTTAAAGAAGGAGGAATTCTACTCAATGATAATTTAAAAAACATTTTTATTGTTTTTTTCTCCTTCTCATACATACCAATTCTACTTCCTTCAAGGTCTAGCACAAATGCTACCTCTTTATGGGGCCATGACATGATGAAAAAGCCAGACTGTAGAGCCACTGCAAATTGGAATTTTTTTTTTTAATTTCAATAGGTTTTTGGGGAACAGGTGGTGTTTGGTTACATGATATGTTCTTTAATGGTGATTTCTGAGATTTTGGTGCACCCATCACCCAAGCAGTGTACACGGCACCCAACGCGTAGTCTTTTATTTCTCACCACCGTCTCACCCTTTCCCCCGAGTCCCCAAAGTCCATTGTATCATTCTTACGCCTTTGTGTCCTCATAGCTTAGCTGTCATTAAAAACATTTTTAAAGAGTCCACTGTTTCATTTTATTTTATGTTCGTTATCTTTTTATTACGGAAACTTTCTAATATACACAAAAGTGAAGAAAATAGCAAAATAGATCTCCTATGCAGCCAACTTCAATAATCATGAACATTGTAATCAATTTTGTTTCATCTATCTCTTTTCTATCCGCTGCTTTTTTTTTCCCCTGGAGTATTTTCAGCAAATCCAGATATAATGTCATTTCACTCATAAATACTTCAGTTTACATCCCTATTGACAAGAACACTTACAAATATATAACCACTCTGCCATTATTACATCTGACAAAATTACCAACTCCTGAAATAGAGTGGTTCCCAGATACAGCTGTTGCCCTGTGGAAGGTGGCAAGAGAGCTCTGTAGCGGCACAGGTCAGCAATGGGGCAGATGAAGGGAGGGTCAGCAAGGTGATAAGGCAGCACCATCCAAGCCCTGTCCATGAGGTGTCCTAACCCACGAGCAGAGGAGTGAACAGTCTGAAGACCTCCAACAGAAATGGGTGTGTCGTGGCCACCATGAAGATCATCTAACTGCCTCCTTGACCTGGCTCTGTGCTCAAAAGGCAACTTTTTAATATACTTTTTTCCCATCATATATTTGCATAAAATAAAATAATGTGCTAATAAGGCCAGGTGCAATGGCTCATGCTTGTCATCCCAGTGCTTTGGGAAGCTGAGACAGGAGGATCGCTTGAGCCCAGGAGTTTGAGACCAGCCTGGACAACATAGTGAGACCCTTTCTTTTTTTAAAAAAATTGTTTTTTAAAAATAATGTACTAATTAGTAAAACAAGTCTTAGACAAGTATTTATTGAGCATATATTATTTACCAAATATCATTCTTGGCACAGTAAGCAAATATTTGGTCAAAATGGCAGTTTTGTTTCACATTATAAATTAATAAATTGCCATTCTGGTTTTTAACAGCGCTCTCTTTGTGAGTTTGATTATCATAAGTTACTTCTTGCAGAGGAGTGAAATGGAACAACGAAAACAACTGAATGTTGAGGATAGCTCTCCTGAATTTAGTGGCCACGTCAAGGTACTGCTAGCTTCATTTTTAAAAAAGGTTTGTAGCTGCCAAAGTTATGCAGCCCCATGGTTAAAAAAGTCAATTATCTTTACAGATTTGTTATTTAAAAAAAAATTCATCCCCATTTTTCCTTCCCTGGAGTCTTCCCTGTTCACCCAGGCTTGAGTGCAGTAGCATGATCTTGGCTCACTGCAATCTCTGCTTCCCAAGCTCAAGTGATCCTCCAACCTCAGCCTCCCAAGTAGCTGGGACTACAGGCATGCACCACCATACCTGTCTAACTGTATTTTTTTTGTAGAGATGGGATTTAGCCATGTTGCCCAGGCTGGTCTTGAATTCCTGAGCTCAAAGCGATCCACCCACCTTGGCCTCCCAAAGTGCTGGAATTAGGCATGAGACACCGTGCCTGGCCTGAGAGGCAGTTTAATACATCAATTTAATATAGTTTAGCAGATTATTGAAATATTTACTTATATGACTCTCAATCGTATGCTTTGAGTGGCTACTTCTTCATTTTTCAGTTTTAATTATTTCTGTTGACATCCCACTATGGAAGATCAGATTTTAGCCTCCTTCCTCCCTCTGTCCCTGCCACATAACTACTATCCCCATCCACTGTCCTCCCAATAAAATTATAATCAATATTCAGTGTCTACATTACTACACTATGTCTATGCTATTCACAGTTGAGCCTCTAGTAAACGATGAATACTTTTCCTTTTTCTGACAGAATGCAATCTTCAATCATTTCTGACAAAGAGTGCATGGGAAATAAATTGTTTCAGACTTGCATATCTGAAAAATTTGTACTTATTCTACTTTTATACTTGATTGTGAGTTTAGCCGAGTATAATCCAGTTGGAAAATTTTTCAATCACAATTTTGAAGAAATTATTCTGTTGCCTTCCAACTTCTATTGTTATTGGTAATGTTAACTGTTAATGTCTAAAGCATTATGATTCCTAATCCTTCATGACCGCTTTTCTTCATGGAGAATTTGTAGGCTCTTCTTTCTTCCTAAGTGTTGAGAAATGTCACAATTATGTGCTGCAGTATGATCTATTTTCATCCATTAGGTTGGGCACTCAGGTGCTCTCTCAATTAGTAAACTCATGTCTTTTCATTCTGGGAATATTTTATTTTTTAGAAATAATTCCTTCTTCTCTCTATAATTTGTTCTATTCTCTCTTTCTGGAATTTCTGTTTTTCAAATTGGACCTTCTAGTCTAGTCCTTTAATTCTTCTTTTCCTATTCTATTTCCCATTTTTTTTTCCGGTTACTCAGATTTCTGGGAAATTTCCTCAACACTGTCTTCCCACATTTCTATTAAGGTTTTCAGGCCAGTTGCAGTGGCTCACGCCTGTAATCCCAGCACCTTGGGAGGCCAAGGTGGGGGATCACTTGAGGTCAGGAGTTCAAGACCAGCCTGGACAACATGGTGAAACCCCATTTCTACTAAACATACAAAAATTAGCCAGGCATGGTGGTGCGTGCCTGTAATCCCAGCTACTTGGGAGACCGAGGCACAAAAATCGCTTGAACTTGGAAGGCAGAGGTTGCACTGAGCCAAGATTGTGCCACCGCACTCCAGCCTGGGTGACAGAGCAAGGCTCTGTCTTAAAAAAAAGGTTGTTTGTTGCTTTTTGTTTTTGTAGAATTATGCTCTTCTTTTATAATTTCAATATTATCCTTTATCTAAGGATACTAATGAGAGTTTTTGGAAGTCTTTTGCTATATAGTGTGTTTACTTTCTTCTACTTTTGTTTTGATTTCTGTCTTTAATGTTAAAGATTTTCCTCAACTGTTCAGAAATTCTTAGTAGTTAATTCATTTCACCTGGAGGATATTTTTTGCTAGATTTAGAATTCTTGGTGGCCAGCTCTTTTCTTTCAGCATTTTAAAGATGTTGGTTCTGTTGTCTTCTTGCCTCAATGGATTCTGATGAGAAATCTGCTGTCATTTGAGTCACTGTTCTACCTGAATGTAATATGTTGTTTTTTTCTCTTGTTTCTTTCAAGATTTTTTTTCATATATTTATTTTCAGCAGTTTGATTATAATGTGTTCTGGGCATGGTTTTTGTTTGTTTTTTATTTAGGTCACTAAGCTTCTTTAAAAATTTGTGTCTTTTGCCAAATTTGGGACATTTCTAGTCGCTATTTCTTCAAATTTTTTCTGCACAAATCACTTTTTTCTTTCCCTCAGGAGTTCTAATGACATGAATGTCAGACCCTTTGATATTTTTCCATAGGACCCTGGGGTTATGTCTAATATTTGTAAAACATTTTTTCTCTCTATTCTTCATGTTGGATAATTTATATTTCTTCTTCTTCAATTTCACCAACTCCTCTGTCAGCTTTGTTCTGTTATTGAATCCATGCTGTACATTTTAAAATGTTAGATATTGTATTTTTTGTTATATAATTTTCATTTAAAAATAATTTCTATTTCTCTGCCAATAACTTCTATCTTTCCATTCATTTAAGGAGTGTTCACCTTTACCTTACAGAAGATGGTTGTAATTGCTACTTTAAAGTCTTTGTGTGATAGTTCCAATATTTGGATCATCTCAGAGCTGGCATCTGTTGATTGTTTTCTTCCCGAGAATTTGTTAAGCTTTTTCCTGCTTTTTGTAATGTTGAGCAATTTTAGATTGCATCCTGAACATTTTGAATGTTATGTTGTGAGACTCTGATTCTGTTAAAATCCTCTGGAGAAGGTTGATTTTTGGTTTATTTGTATGTTTTGATCAGTAATCAGCTTGGTTAGGTTCAGGCTGCAAGTTCCGTCTCACCTTCTGTGGGAGGTGGTTCTATTGTCAGTTCAGTTTTCAAAGTGTTTACTATGCTTTTAGGTCTGCCCCTTGTGAGCGCCACACAAAGATTAGTCTGAAGCTAAACAGTCACTGCGCAGTAGTTTACATCATAGTCCAGTGCTCAGAGCCTTGCTATATTTCTTTGAATGTGCCTTATACATGTGCAGCAGGAAGGTGGCCCAGGATTTGAGTCATTTCATATAGAATTAGGAGATCTTCTTTAGCTTTCTCCTGAGATTTCCCCCACATTCTTTATCTCCTAAGTGCCCCTTTTTGAAGTTGTCTGGCCAGAAAGATGGGATTCCCTCAGAGGTTTAGCTTCCTGCACTGTCATGCAGTTTCACATGACTGCCCTTGGGGTGAAGTAGTGACAGTAAGGAGACAGAAAAAAACAAACAAAGCGTGAATTATTCTGTTCTCTCCACTCAAAGGGTTCCCCTTTCTTTGTCCTTTGGCCAGAAATGTGGGTTTTCTTGGAGTTTTGCTTTTGTGCATGCTACATAGTTCTTTGATTTGGCCCACACTTGTATCAAAGCTGGGGAGATAAAGGAGAAAAGAGGAAAGAAGAAAAAAGGAAGGAAGGAAGGAAGGAAGGAAGGAAGGAAGGAAGGAAGGAAGGAAGGAAGGAAGGAAAGAAACTGCTATTCTCCTTGTCATTAGCCATTCTTCAAGTTTTACTTTTCTTTCTTCCTTTTTTTTTTTTTTTTTTTTTTTTTGAGACGGAGTCTCGCTCGGTCGCCCAGGATGGAGGGCAGTGGAAGAATCTCAGCTCACTGCAAGCTCAGACTCCCGGGTTCACGCCATTCTCCTGCCTCAGCCTCCCGAGTAGCTGGGACTACAGGCGCCCGCCAGGTCGCCCGGCTAGTTTTTTTTGTATTTTAGTAGAGACGGGGTTTCACCATGTTAGCCAGGATGGTCTTGATCTCCTGACCTCGTGATCCGCCCGTCTCGGCCTCCCAAAGTGCTGGGATTACAGGCTTGAGCCACCGCGCCCGGCCCCTTTTAGTTTTTTGAGACAGGCTCTTTCTCTGTCGCCCAGACTGGAATGCAGTGGTGCAATCTCGACCTCCTAGGCTCAAGCAATCCTCCCACCTCAGCTTCGCCAGTAGCTGGGACTACAGGTGTGCACCACCATGCCTAGCTAGTCTTTTCTTTTATTTTTTTTAGAGATGAAGTCTCACCATATTGCCCAGGCTGGTCTTGGACTCCTGGGCTCAAGTGATCCTCCTGCCTCAGCCTCCCAAAGTGCTGGGATTATAGGCATGAACCACCACATCCAGCCCAAGTCTCTTGACTTTCCATTCTCATCTCTATTATTTAATTTAATACCCAGGTATTGCTTTTTGTATCTTGTCCAGGGATTCTGGTTGTAATCAGTGGGAGATAAAGGCTACAGTGGGTTTACTGTATCATGGCCGGCATTGGAAGTCAGCTTATTTTGAAAGTTCAGGAATAAAAACGTGTTTGGTGGCAGGGCATGGTGGCTTACACCTGTAATCCCAGCACTTTGGGAGGCTGAGGCAGGCAGATCACCTGAGGTAAGGAGTTTGAGATCAGCCTGGCCAACATGGAGAAATCCCGTCTCGACTAGAAATACAAAAATTAGCTGGGCGTGGTGGCAGGCACCTGTAATCCCAGCTACTCGGGAGGCTAAGGTAGGAGAATCGCTTGAACCTGGGAGGTGGAGGTTGCAATAAGCCCAGATTGCGTCATTGCACTCCAGTCTGGGAGACAGACTGGAGTGTCTAAAAAAAAAAAGAAAAGAAAAGAAAAGAAAAAAGATGTTTAGAAGCTCTGAGCTTGTGGGTGAAGCCTGTCAACTTTTACTTTACTACAGAGTAATTTGACCAGACTGCTCAGATGGGAAACCTCCATAATCAGTATCTTTAAGTCTTTCCTTTTGGGCTGGTTAGAGTTTCCGGAGAAACAGCCCCCTGCTTTCTGCCTAGAGGGTGAAACCTCAACCTCTGGAGGTCCAGCGGATAAGAGAGCTGGGTTCTGAGTACCCAGCATGCATACATTCTCATATTGTCCCTGTTTGCAGAATGGCTCCACTGCCTTCAACTGTGCCTGGTGTCCCCAAGGGCAGGGATGCTCCATTTTTCCCTTTCCAGAAAATAAAACTTCATGCCGGGCACGTTGGCTTATGCCTGCAATCCCAGCACTTTGGGAGGCCAAGGCAGGGGGACTACTTGAACCTGGGAATTTGAGACCAACCTGGGCAACATAGGGAGACCTTGTCTCTACGAAAAATTTAAAAATTAGCTGGGCATAATGGTGTGTGTCTGTAGTCCCAGCTCCTTGGGAGGCTAAGAGGATCACTTGAGCCCAGGAGGTCAAGGATGAAGTGATTGAGCCACTGCAGTCCAGCCAAGGTGACAGAGTGAGACCCTGTCCTAAAACAACAACAACCACAACAACAAAAGAAACAAAGAAACGAGAGAGAGGAAGAGGGAGGAAGGGAGGGAGGGAGGGAAAAAGGAAGGAAAGAAGGAAGGAAGAAACTCTAAAGAAGGAAGGAAGGAAGGTGGGAAGGAAGGAAGGAAGGAAGGAAGGAAGGAAGGAAGGAACCAGTCTTTTCTTGGATGACGAAAGACAATCACACAGATATTTGAAGCTGGGGAGCAGATTTGGAGCCAGCTTATCCCTTGAGAATGCTGACCAGTTGCCTGCATAGAATCTAAAAAGGTAGGACCAGGCCTCCAGGTAAGGATGGCAGGCTGAACACAGACATCAGTTTTCACTCCCTTCTGAGACACAACTTCTCAAAAAATTTTAGCCAATCCTTTAAATTTTAGCACCCCTCCTTCTACCTACTTCCAGAGGTACTTGATGCTCCTAATACCTGAGGCTTTGGGTAATTCTGCTGCAAAAATTACACTAGCCCTCATTTGACCCCATGACTGACTGACTCAGTTCTTCAAGATCATTTATCATTCTTTCATCTGTTTTTCTTTGTCTAATACTTCATTTTTGTCTCTTCTTCCAATGTCCTCATTCTTATATGCCTACTTAAAAAAACAAACAAACCCTTCATTGTAGTTTCAATGAAGTTTAGGAGGAAGTGAAAATAGATGCCTGTGTTCAACCTGCCATCTCACCTGGAGACCTGGTACTGCTACCTTTCTGTATAGCAATGGGTATAGGCAATGGTCAGCATTTCCAGTGACAACCCCCTGCCTTCTTTATACTGCATTGTTGCCTATATAGTTCATTCCTGGTTAAACACACCATACTCAAGTGCCCTTTCCTTCTATGGATGTGCTGTAGGAGAGAACATATTCCTTCCTGCACTGTGGTTTTTTATAGTATTTAATTACCAGAGTGCTCCTTTTAACAGAATAGTCACAAAGGCCCAGAATTCCAGTTTAGGTATGATGAAGAAAGTCGATTAACTTCTAAGGCCCTGACACAGATATCTTTCCTGTGTCTCACATTAACATCTCCATGTATTATTTTGGCCGGGTGCAGTGGCTCACGCCTGTAATCCCAGTACTTTGGGAGGCCAAGGTGGGTGGATTGCTTGAGCTCAGGAGTTTGAGATTATCCTGAGAAACATGGTGAAACCTCGTATCTACAAAAAAATGCAAAAATTAGCTGGCTGTGATGGCTCATGCCTGTAGTCCCAGCTACTTGGGAGGCTGAGGTGGGAGGATCACTTGAGCCTGGAAGGTCGAGGCTGCAGTAAGCAGTGATCACACCACTGCACTCAAGCCTGGGCAACAGAGTGAGTCCCTGTCTCAAAGAAAAAAGGAAAAAGAATAAGAATTTCCATGTATTATTTCTATTCTGTTAATGTACAACATTTTGAAAAGATCTTCTGAAAATATGAGGACTATTCTTGGGAGAGAGGAAAAGCTTCAGGCTGTTAGAGACTTTAAAACAAAAACATTGATTACTTTTGAACAGATAAGAAAATTGATCTTCCCTTTGAGAAATATCAAACTAGTCATCTGTTTTAGCTAAAACATGCCTTAATCTATGGCTAATAATAGCAAACGCATGTCTCCAGGAGGAATCAACTGGCACATCCAGGTGATGAAACCGATTTCATTTAGAACTAGATGGGGATTTAATTGGCCCATTATTGGGGGTCATGTTTAGCTTCACAAATTTCAACATAATAGAGCAAACTAGATTTCAGTTACTAGAGCTTATTTTGGACAATAATCGATATGATGAGAAATAATATATACTAGTAAAACAAGCCCAGGCTTGGAGTTGGGTAGCTCAGAATTTGAATCCTGGCTCCACACCTCCTAGTTGTGGGACCTTGAGAAAGTTACCTAACCTGGCCCTGAGTTTCCTTTACTGAAAATATACTTCAGGCTGGGTGAGATGGGTGGCTCACGCCTGTAATCCCACACTTTAGGAGACTGAGGCGGGAGGATTGCATGAGCCAGGAGTTTGAGACCAGCCTGGGCAACATAGTTGAGAACTCCATCTCTACAAAAGAAGAACAAAAAATTCTTGTAAAAGTTTGCCAGGTGTGGTGGTGTGCACCTGTGTAGTCCCAGCTACTTGGAAGGCTGATCACCCTCCTGCAAGCCTGGGGGGATCGCTTGAGCTCAGGAGATTGAGCGTGCAGTGAGCTATGAGAGTGCCACTGTATTCCAGCCCTGGTGACAGAGACAGACCCTGTCTCAAAAAAAGAAAAAAGAAGACAAAAAGAAAATATACTCAGCTGGGTGTAGTGGCTCAGGCCTATAAACCCAGCACTTTGGGAGGCGGAGGTAGGAGGATTGTTTGAGCCCAGGAATTCAAGACCAGCCTGGGCAACATAACAATACCCGATCTCTATCTTTTTTAAAAAAAAAAAAAGAAAGAAAAAAGAAAGAAAATCTTCTCAAACAGTATCTCATAGTGTTGTATGGTTTACATTAAATAATGTTTGTGTATTAAGCAGTAGGGCTCAAACAAATAAACAAAAATAACATTTGTATGTAGTATCTGCTTAGTATCTAGAATACTATAGATACGGAGATCCTCATTATCATCATCATCATCACATACATTTCCTTGGCTTTTTTCTTCTGTTTGGCTACACAAAGAAGACAGGAAAGGAGAGGCAGAGTTTGTTTTTGATGAAAGGTGCTGTCACAGAAGGCAGGGAATGACATGGTGACTCCTGCCCAAGACACAGGAATAAGGACCATTTGGCTTCCTCTACAACTTCTGTCACAACCACGCCAGCTAAAAAACGTTATGCTTCACTGAGAGATGCCAATCAGAGATAGAGATGATGTCGATGGCCCATTGTTAGTGGGTATTCTTTTATTTATACATCCGGGGGGATGATCTTACGGGTGGGCAACTGTAAGATCTACCCACATTCCCTCACCCAGACCACCTGGAGACCAAAGCATGCATAGGGATGAACCCCTTTTGCTTCTTTCCCATCAACTATTTTGTGGGCCAGGTGATAGAGTTTTAATTTTTCTGTTAAAAGTCATATTTGTGGCCGGGCGCGGTGGCTCAAGCCTGTAATCCCAGCACTTTGGGAGGCCGAGACGGGTGGATCACGAGGTCAGGAGATCGAGACCATCCTGGCTAACACCGTGAAACCCCGTCTCTACTAAAAAATACAAAAAAAACTAGCCGGGCGAGGTGGCGGGCGCCTGTAGTCCCAGCTACTCGGGAGGCTGAGGCAGGAGAATGGCGTAAACCCGGGAGGCGGAGCTTGCAGTGAGCTGAGATCCGGCCACTGCACTCCAGCCTGGGCGATAGAGCGAGACTCCGTCTCGGAAAAAAAAAAAAAGTCATATTTGTATCTATTTTATTTTTGAGGACACACTAAATGTTCTCTAACCAAAATACTGCAAGTGAGAAAGAGAGAGAAAGAGAAACATATGAATGTGTATATGTGTGGCAGGGGGAGGACTGGGATTAGAAATCCTCATAGAATAATGAATGTGCTTGGTACACGAGCAATATAGAGATCTATACCCAACAATTAGTGATTATACAGTCTTCCCAGGAACATATGGAAGTTTTTACAAAAATTAATCATGTGCTACTCATAAAGCAAGTCCAAACAAAACCAAGGAATCAGTACCATATAAATTTTCTGACCACAATGCAAATTAAGTCAGAAATCAGTAATAAAAGATACTTTTAAAACTCATACATTTAAAAGTCTCATATATATATAAACATGTTTCCATTATAAAGAGATCAAATAAAAATTCATGGTTGGAGAAAACTACATATAACTAATAAGGAAAATACTGCATATCAAAACTCAGACCTATAGCTAAAATTGTAGTTTGAAGAAAATTTTGGGCCTTAAATTTTCATATTAGAAAAGAAGAAAGGCTGAGAATTGATGAATGAAGCATCCAACTTAAGAAGTTAGAAAAATAACAGTAGAAATGGCCGGGTGGGTGGCTCATGTCTGTAATCCCAGCACTTTGGGAGGCCGAGGCTGGAGGATCACCTGAGGTCAGGAGTTCGAGACCAGCCATGACCAGCATGGAGAAACCCCCGTCTCTGCTAAAATTACAAAATTAGCCGGGTGTGGTGGCACATGCCTGTAATCCCACTACTCAGGAGGCTGAGGCAGGAGAATCGCTTGAACCTGGGAGGCGGAGGTTGTGGTGGAGCCGAGATTGCACCACTGCACTCCCGCCTGGGCAACAAGAGTGAAACTCCATCTCAAAAAAAAAAAAATAAAATAAATAAAATAAACAAAAGAAAAAGAACAGTAGAATATATAAATATTTTAGTTGTTTTCTTGCTATGGAAAGAATTGCATTTGTAAAAGAAATAAACAATGACAACAACAAAAAGTTATTATTCTGATGTGATGTTGCTAGGTGTTCATGAATGAAGGAATAGAAAACTGTGTCATTACCTTCCAATCTCATTCAACTCAGTGTAAGCTGAGTCAAAATTTTCCTTCCAAGAAATGGTGGCACCATCAGCAGCAGCATCTTCGGAAGAGAGAGAATCCATTTACAATATCGAGGATGTCATATAAGAATAAAGAAAAAATTAACAGAAAAGCTCCAGAGCAACCCCAAAGCAATTCTCATGACCAAATATGGAGTCTGACTCAGTGGGAAAATGCCATGATTCTCTGGAATGTTATTTTTAAAAATCTTCCAAGGGGAAACTGACATGACAGAGTTGGCTTCTCTCTCCCATCTACTTAAACAAAGGGAAAACTCAGGACAATCAGAAATATGACTTCTGGATATTTTAAAAGATAAATTTGGGAGAAAAATTTAAAAGGGATAAAAGAACACTTTGAAGGCCTAGAAAAGCTGGTGAAAATCAGGGGTATAAGGAGCATGCAGAGAGTGAAGGGAATAGTTACAAGGTCAAGAAAGGAGAAAAGGAAAATACATTTTAGAAATTTCTCTTTCTAGCCTGAGCCACATAGCAACACCCTGTCTCTACAAAAAATTAAAAATCAGCCAGGTGTGGTGGTGTACACTTGTAGTCCCAGCTTCTCAGGAGGCTGAGGTTGGAGGATCACTTGAGCCCGGGAGGTCGAGGCTGCAGTGAGCTATGATCGCGCCACCGCACTCCAGCCTGGGAGACAGAGCGAGACCCTGTCTCCAAAAAAAAAAAAAAAGAAAAAATTCTCTTTCTTATCCCACTCTTCTCAGGCATTAATGAGCTTATCTGGTATACTGAAGGATTTAATTTAACCCCACAATATATGCCTGAGTAGATTCTT
This sequence comes from Rhinopithecus bieti, assembly GCF_001698545.2. Lineage (NCBI taxonomy): Eukaryota > Metazoa > Chordata > Mammalia > Primates > Cercopithecidae > Rhinopithecus > Rhinopithecus bieti. The sequence continues at coordinate 995,864 of NW_016816842.1, forward strand.
TGGCAGTATTACCTTGTGTGGTGTGTCCATTCCTTGGCAATGATTCATGCACGGGTGCACACACACACACACACACACACACACACACACACAGCATGCACAGCAATACACATTTGTGTCGTCTGTTGGGGACCAAGGTTCACAAATAGCAAAACACACAGCATTATCTGGGGCTGGAGCAAGTGAGCGGCCTGGGAGGATAGGGGTCACACAAGCAGCCTGGCTCGGCTGACCCTGGAGCCAGTTCCCTCAGGTTTCCCAGAGCACAGCCTGGCTGAGACTAAAGGCAGCTTATCCATCTTGAATTCTGAGGAAACGGAGACCCAGGGCCTAGGTTTCTGCATGAGTCACAGGCTCGTGGGAACAAAGCCAAAGTCACTGGGAGAAAACTGGACTGACAGTGGGGCTGGAACTGGAGAGCATTTCTGGATTCAGGTCGGGGCAGAGGTGACTTAGAGGGTTTCCCAAACCCCTCTGGAGACTCCAGAATTCCCTTAACCCTAAAGCACACAGGTCCATTGTCTTTCAAGTAGAGTCACCCGCCCCCCCACCCATTGCTCTCACCAGTACACACAGACCACTCCCTTGCACTGCCCGAAGTTTCACCATTTGAAGCTTTCTTTCTTTTTTTTTTTTTTTTTTTTTTTTTTTTTTTTTTTTTTTTTTTTTTTTTT